>NC_047111.1:36629596-36684596 GCF_902500255.1 Thalassophryne amazonica | reverse complement strand
GGAGGCCCTCACGCAGGTGTTCCTGGATGAACACCTTCAACAGCCCGAGCCTGAGGATATTCACGCTGAAGCTTCACCTCAACCGAAGGATACATCACCACGACCATCTACACCAGTTACACTGTGTTATACACCTGTCACCCCCACTTCACCATGTGCACCATCGTTCCCTGACGGATTATCATCTCAGGAATAACCATCACAAGCATCGCAACTGGAGGAGCAGCCTTCTGACGGCGACAGCAATCTACAGATGGGCGGAGAGGAGTATGTGGTGCTGGATGAGTGTCGTTCAACTCCAGCTCCTCCTGTTCTTTCGCCGATAGTGGATGAGAAAGAGGTGCTCACCCTTCACCCTGTCGATGACGGTGATGTTTTTATGGAAGTATAAAGAGATCGGCAGAGCTTCAAGTCATGGAGGGGGTGTCAAGAAAGATGACTAAGCTTGCTTTCAGCTTGTTTTCATCTTGGAATATATTACGTGCCATTGGATTAATACACATGTTGTTGGAATAAACTGGACAGTGTTTGGTACTTTCCCGGAGTAAGTGAGGTCATACTGGACTTTTCCATTGCAGATGGGGAGGCCCACGGGATGAACTCAGTGGTGAAGACGATGGAATATGTCTAAGATGATTTTAAAATGATAAAGAATGATCAAATGCATTAATGTGTTACAAGTAATATCTAAGAATGATTCCAACATAACAAGTATGATTAAATGAACTATTAATGTAATAAAAAGTAAAAGTTGATTAGAAAAAAGTATGTGACAAATAAGTAAAATGAATGATTATGAGTTGTTTTTCTGGCAGTTAGAGAAAGAGGAACTGAAAGAAGCTGTTTTTAGTGCAGAGGCAGAGAGAAAAGAAGTTGTTAATGATGTTGCAAGCGAGGCCAGAAGAGCTGATGATAAAAACAACTGAAAAATGATTAAGATATAATAAGATATGAAATGAATAATAATGAATGAAAATGTTGTATATGATCATATGAATTGTTTCTATGTGAAAAAGAGTTGAAATGAAATGATTGAATATGATTAATGTGATTGATGTGACATGATTTAGAAAGTATGAATTCTCGGAAAAGATGTGTTAAACAGAAAAACAGGAATCTTGCACAATAGATTACTGATAGCCAGGACATGAGTTCTCCAGATGGCTTCCAGTAAAAGAGGAGTAGGGAGGGTGGTTTAGAGTCACCATCATCCCCATGGTAACGAAGATCAACTCAGCAACAACAAGAGTTCATATAAAAACTGAACAACAACAGGAAACGGGGTTATTCTTCCAGGGAGAGGTGCTGTTGTCACTTCTCCGCTGCTACGAGGAGATCACAAGACTTGACCATCTTGTGAGCTGCAATTGGAATCGAGGAGCGAGAGGATTGGAGACATAAGAGATTATTTGAGAGAGTTTTCAACTCCCACTCAGGCCGTCCAGTCACAGAGTAGCAGAGCATTGGAGAATAATCACTGGCCTTAAGTCTGAGTGGGGAAGTTTCAACGTTTTCTCTCTCATGGAACATCACATTGTACCAGAATGGATTAGATCCACTTTTGGTTGATTGAAGAAGGAATAACCTCTTATGTGGATTTATTTCCTGAAGGATATAAACTCTTATGTGGATTTATTTCCTGAAGGATTACAACATCACAAGGATCGTGGTCAGCTAACAACTAAAACCTGATGAAGAGGAGACCAAGTTCATCGAACTGGGGATTTTAACATCAAAAAACCTCCTTCCCTCACTCCTAGAAAATTTGTTAAGAAGTTAATCCAGTCCAGTCAGAGTAAGATCAGACAGCATTATTGAATCAAAAACAAAAATCTCTGCCAATTATTATTCTGATTATATTTGAATTACTGTTGTGAAATTATCATATAACCGAACTTGATTATGTTGTCAGCACTTGCAAAACCTGCAATAAATTTCCAAGCATGCAGTTAAAGTGTTACGGCTCGGACATTGGATTTATTGATTCTTCTTAAGGTGTAAAAGTTAATGTTTTTGGGTGTATAACATCAAAAAGTGCTCTAAAAGGTTAGTCTGGTTTTTAACGAAATTAACGCATCCTGGGGACTCGCTGTACGAGTCACTAAATTTAAAATCTAGCAACATTCCAAGAGCCCTGATCCATAAGAGGAGAGCTGCCGTTAACGGGCGTGGCCGGCTCGTATCCTGGTTCCAGAAGAAGGCTATTCGACCGGGGTGCGAGATCAGTGTCAGCGGGGTGGACGTCCGGATGGAGGCAGTGAGCGGCTAGACGAATCTCCTCGCCACCAGCTTGAACAGCCTTTGTGCAGCCCTGCCGGGTAATACCCGCGGAGACACGAAGAGCTGGTTTTATATATATATAAAGCGGGATCTGACAGAAGCTACGTCACAGCTCAGAGCGGCAAAAGTTCAAAAGTCAACTTGAAAAGTAAAAAAAAAAAAAAAAAAAAAAAAAAAAAAAAAAACCTTAGTCAGTCCTGTGTCCCTCTGATGCTTCATCAGTGTTCAACAAGTTCAGAGCAGCGCAGTGAACGTGAATGAAGACGGAAGCTCTTTAAGACGCGCTCCTAAATGTGATGAGTGTGCACACCATCTCTCACTCCGTTTTGCAGACAAACGATCACAGGACAATTTCTTTTCTGTTAATCAGATGACAGATCGTCATCCTGAGGACTGGGTCACTGCGCAACTCTTGTTCCCTTTTCTCCTCTGGAATCGGTTTCAGCCGCATGTGTGTGCGAGAATGTCCGGTTGAACTCATGTTTTTCTTTTGTTCAACTTAAA
This sequence comes from Thalassophryne amazonica, assembly GCF_902500255.1. NCBI lineage: Eukaryota > Metazoa > Chordata > Actinopteri > Batrachoidiformes > Batrachoididae > Thalassophryne > Thalassophryne amazonica. Next base: position 36,681,812 of record NC_047111.1, on the reverse strand, counting down.
AAAAAAAAATTAAAAAAGATTGGCTTGAACTTTGACCGCGTCAGCCTGCTGACAAGCGGCAATGCGCCAAAAGCCGAGCTAAAGCGTCGCTTCTGACGCCTCTAAAAAGCAACCCGTCTCATTGAAAATAATGCTTTTTAGACCGATTTTTGACAATTCTGACGCGTTCAATGTGAAAGGCCCTTTAATCTGCAATAATGATCTTGAAATAGCGCTGATCAAAATAATGAGGATAAAATCTATATCGGATTCCTGATCGGGATGCAATGTCCGATTTTGATCAAGTCTGAAACCACGTGATCGGGCCCGATTTCCAATCATGTGATCGGATCAGGACATCCCTAATAAATACAGACATATGCAGAGGTTAAAAAATTTCAAGTTCAATTTTTCACAAATGCACATAATTCGGTGAAGCAAAAAAATCTGTCAAGTCTGTTCAAATGTCTACTTGATTGAACTTTTAAAATAATGGTGACAAATTGTTTTAGCTCAACTTATTCTACGTAATGAGCATTTTTACTTTTGCTACTTTTAGTACAGTGATATGAATGCAGGAATTTAACTTTGTTGCTTTACCAGTCTTCTTCTACACTCTTGTAAAATTGGTGGCGGTTTGCCAACCACCATAAAAGTTACAAAAAGAAGATGTTAACTTCCTGATAACTCAGCAATGACAACCTCCGCACTAATGTTACCCATTTGCGACTCTGGGGTTTTGCAAAGGTCGGGGAGCAAAAGCACAAGACGTGTACTGCAGCCATAGTAGAAATAACAGTGGCAATTTTAACAATAAAACATTTGTGTAGCATTTTCTAGTGTGTGTGTGTGTGTGTGTATATATATATATATATATATATATATATATATATTTTTTTTTTTTTTTCCCCCAATTTTGCTGGAATATGAAACAAAAAGGCCTACTGTTATCACTCCTACGTTTCTAATTAATTAACATTCAGAAATATTAAACTCTGATAAAATGTGTTAGTGAGGTCATATTTTTGACAAAACAGTATTATTCTGAAGGTAATTAGCACATTCATGTTGCCGTAATGGACAGACATACATTTAGACCTACACCCCTGTGTATTTTTACAAAACAGATATAGTTTTTACATTTTCTCATTGTATAAAGACTTTCAAAGAAGGAGCTATTCTTAATTTAAGTTTTTTGTTTTTAAACTTCCAAAGAAGTCATTAAAATTTAAAAAAAAAAAGGGTTAATTAAATGGATATTCATTTGAATTCCTATCACTGACTCGATGAAACAAATGAGTCACTTTCGCAGAAAAATTAGTTAAATAATCACATAAATGGTTCTGTACCAGACTTTTAAACCAAAATCTGTTGAAAATTTGGAAAAGGGCTAACAGCAAAGTATGTTTTCAGGGAAAATAGCCACTCCCATAGGATGCTGGGAAGTCCAGCAGTGTTTACTGCAGGACAGTGATTTTCAACCTTTTTTGAGCCGCGGCACCCTTTTTATATTTACAAAATCCTGCAGCACACCACTGTCATGTGTCACACACTACTAACTCGACTGTCTCTACACGGTGCATTAGCACGTTAGCAACACGTGCGGTACAGATATGACATAACATAGTATACTGTAGTCATGGAGCTGTATATGAGAACTAGAGAGCGCAGTCCCAATGCTGCACATTAAACGAAAATGTTCCTTCATGGACAGCGACATGACGTCTCCTAACCCAGTGATTCTCAACCGGGGTGCCGTGGCACCCTAGGGTGCCGTGGGCAATTATCAAATATCACCATTATCGGGTGTATGTGCTGTAATAGTGTGGCATATGGTGTAATGCTCTTTTATTCCAGTAGATGGGAGCAAAGCGCGCAGTAGCGCTGAGCCGTGTGCCGACAAGGAGGCGTGATCGCCATTTTAATTCCGGGCAAGTTAGTGATTTGTGTGCATAGAAGCTCACTTAGTCTCGTCAAGAAACAGGTGGAATATGCCGGAAAGCTGCGCATGTTGGCAAAGTCACAAATGGAGGAACAAGGGAGACAATATTTCCTTCCATAAGTAAGTGGTTGTGGTTCTTCTTGTCACTTTGTCCGTGATATTTGGATGATAAACAGCTGTATGTCTCCTGCCGTACCTGTGTCGCCCGATGACACGGATCATTAATTTCACTTACGTCTAGTTGATATTTTCCACTGCTAGACCAATGTCTAGTTAAAATTCTTGTCGTTAGTGACTAAAAATTGTTCGACAAGACTGGGGAGTTTTTTTTTTTTTTGCACCTTAAAATAATGAGATTAATGACCCGCGCTGTGCTGCCACACACACACACAGAGATGTTCACACACACACCGCTGACTTCATGAATGAAACTCGGTCAATAAAAGAATTGTGTAAAAATATAATATGTATATAAATGTATTTTAATGGTTTTAGGAGCCGCGCTGCGTTGAACAGCAGCTGCAGCTCAGCCAAGCAGCGTAGCTTATCAGCGCAGATCCGTGTAACTTTCAACACTAATATTTGTGAATGTGTGTGTGTCAGAGTAAGTTTAATACTTTCCTGACATAATTTAATGTAATTTAATTTTACTGGCTCGATATCCAGGACAAAATGGCATTTTAACACGTATTTTGCGAGCATTTTTCTGAGTGTGTTCAGTCGCGAATCTCCATTGAAAATGCATTAACATCTGGGTACTTCGTCAATATTTTGCCTGGTTAGGAGATGTCATGTCGCTGTCCATGAAGGGACATTTTCGTTTAATGTGCAGCATTGGGACTGCGCTCTCTAGTTCTCATATACAGCTCCATGACTATAGTATACTATGTTACGTCATATCTGTACCGCACGTGTTGCTAACGTGCTAACGCACCGTGTAGAGACAGTCGAGTTAGTAGCGTGTGACACGTGACACATGACAGTGGTGTGCCGCAGGATTTTGTAAATATAAAAAGGGTGCCGCGGCTCAAAAAAGGTTGAAAATCACTGTCCTAACCAGGCAAAATATTGACGAAGTACCCGGATGTTAATGCATTTTCAATGGAGATTCGCGACTGAACACACTCAGAAAAATGCCATTTTGTCCTGGATATCGAGCCAGTAAAATTACATTACATTAAATTATGTCAGGAAAGTATTAAACTTAGTCTGACACACACACATTCACAAATATTAGTGTTGAAAGTTACACGGATCTGCGCTGATAAGCTGCGCTGCTCGGCAGAGCTGCAGCTGCTGTTCAACGCAGCGCGGCTCCTAAAACCATTAAAATACATTTATATACATATTATATTTTTACACAATTATCCTTTATTGACCGAGTTTCATTCATGAAGTCAGCGGTGTGTGTGTGTGTGTGAACATCTCTGTGTGTGTGGCAGCACAGCGCAGGTCATTAATCTCATTATTTTAAGGTGCAAAAAAAAAAAAAAAAAAAAAAAACTCCCCAGTCTTGTCGAACAATTTTTAGTCACTAACGACAAGAATTTTAACTAGACATTGGTCTAGCAGTGGAAAATATCAACTAGACGTAAGTGAAATTAATGATCCGTGTCATCGAGCAACACAGGTACGGCAGGAGACATACAGCTGTTTATCATCCAAATATCACGGACAAAGTGACAAGAAGAACCACAACCACTTACTTATGGAAGGAAATATTGTCTCCCTTGTTCCTCCATTTGTGACTTTGCCAACATGCGCAGCTTTCCGACATATTCCACCTGTTTCTTGACGAGACTAAGTGAACTTCTATGCACACAAATCACTAACTTGCCCGGAATTAAAATGGCGATCACGCCTACTTGTCGGCACATGGCTCAGCGCTACTGCGCGCTTTGCTGCCATCTACTGGAATAAAAGAGCATGACACCATATGCCACACTATTACAGCACATACACCCGATAATGGTGATATTTGATAATTGCCCACGGCACCCCTGACGATCGATCACGGCACGCCGGTTGAGAATCACTGCTGTAGGAGGTACACTAAGTAAGTGCTGCCATCCATTGACTGCCAGCTATATATTGTTCTCACATCAAGCAACATATGCACAAAAGAAAGATGGCCACTGGTAACATATAAACATCAAATGCAATGCTGAAGTACCCTTGACCACGAGCATAAAAATAGGAAACAATGTGACAATGTCAAGCATGTGGTAAAAGCTGAAGCATCTGAATTGCCTCAAAGTAACACTGCAGTTTATGTGCCTGTAAGAAGGCAGCCATGTGCAGTACTTGTTCATATTGATACAGTCCTGTAAATAGACGTACTGTGCCCAAAACCTTTGTTAATTAAAAACAGAATTTTTAGTCTTAAAATTTTTTTGTAGGTAATAAAACTACACAATTTAATTTAGACAATCATTTGTTGAAGAAAATTCTGAGGTGTTACAAAGATGCAGCTGAGGTGCGAAGCAATCACCATCATTCCTGTTCAAATAGTAGGTTTCATATCTAATTTCTTGGACTGTGCTGACCTGGTGTTGTGGAAGGGCCATAAGTCTCCAACAACTTGACTTTGGTCATCTGTTTTTTATGTTTCTTGCCATCATAGTGCTGCTGAGCCATAACTGGGTTGTTGAAGGAGGCTTTGCACATGGAGCAGAAGCGGTCTCCGCTATTTCCTTCACCGCCACTTGAATCGCCAACAGATTTCTTCTGCTCAGATGTTGGTGCTGTCTGGGAGGCATCTGGAACAAAAGGAGGTATAATGAAATGTGGTAGCTGGTATTTCTCAGCACAATTCAAATAACTCTACAGTCAGATTAGCATTCCTGGGGAGTGGCCAGCTCCTGGTTACTTGGTGTTACTGTTCACAATGTTTAATGTTACATTGTAAAGGACGGGAAAACCTGATACTGTCACTTTGGGTTTTTCGCCATGTGCCATGCCACGGAAACAAAGTTCACTTGATTTGTTTCAGTCCAACTTTCAGTTACGTTCATGTATTACAACTTAGCATGCCAACAACTCTGGAAGATGTGCTGTAAATCACTGTGGAGGTATTATGTTGTTACAAAAACAGTGTATTTATATTTAGAAATTTTTAGTTGTATTAATCTTTACAAAAATAGCAAACAGATTTATACAGAAACACAGTTGTGTTGGAATATATTCCGCCATCTAGGACTATTTTGTTTGTGTGAGCAACCATCTGACGTCATGCTGCCTTCACTCGGATTGGCAGTTGCATAAAATAGACGACTTGTCTATTTTTGGCCCTGATAAGCTGGTAGTGTAGCAACCAGTGTCTCATCGCTGCAAGATCGTCACTTTTTCCTCTGTCACTTGTAGCTAATCTGAACATAGGACGTTGGAACATTGCATATGTACTTCACAATAAATTTCATTAAAGCTGTACTGCCTTTGGTTTTTCTTAGGTTTAAGTGATAAAACTAATTCTCTTTTGCACACCATAATTTTATTCCTAAATAAAAATGATTCATAATGATATTGCCGATATGATCAAAATTCACGCTGTCTGGAAACAATTTACAATTTCCACCCCTGTTGGGGAAGAAATTCAAGATGCCAAAACACACATTTGGTAGTGACATCATAGATCACATGGGGGTTTCCCCCTAGCTGCGTGAAGGTGCTGGAACAGATGCGGTGACTGCCAGTTGGAGTAAAGGCAGCGTGACGTAAGTTGGCTTGCTTGAACAAAGTAAACCAAGACAGCAGAAAACAGTTTGTAGTTTGTTGTATTGCTGCTGTCTGCAGTACTCATAAATGGAGCTCACCAAGGGCATATCATAGAATGTAAGCATGACAGTCTTTCTAAATGAGAAAGTCAGTCTTTCTAATTTCTAAATCAGCATATTCTCAATATTTAATAATTCATCAAGATCAAAGCACAAAATAACTCAAGAAATTTGCATACCTTGTGTTGGGGGTCCAACTGTTTTCAGCCGAAGATTCTTGGCGTGAACTTTGCCCTGGTAATGAGACTCGGCCATAACGGGGGATGAGAAAGTCATGTTGCACAGACCACACACCTTTGTCCGGTCAGTGTCACCATTGTTACAGTCCACCTGAGGATGACACACACTCAAATATGCATTGCTTACTCTGAGTTTCTTTTTCTGTGAGTTGCTCACAAGAGGGTGATTGTTCACTACTTTCTAAAAGTCCTACTTTGTCTCCTGCCATGAAATAAGGGGGACCATTGAAATGTACTCCGTCCGTGCCTCCAGATTTCCCTCTTAGGGGCCTTTCATACCAAGTGTGCGAACATGGCATGTACTGTTCTGAAACTCATTCTTTTTAATGAAAAGCATTGCACATACACCACGTTGCAGCGCAAAAACCGAGCTCATGCAATGCTGTGCAGGGAGCGCGCACTGCTGCTTGACATCAAATTTATCAAGGTCAAAGTTCAACTCCATCCAACTTTCAACGCTGTGTGCTGTGATGTGGCTTCACATGTCCAATAGAAACAAGGCATCAAACACAGAAGCCGACAGAGTGCAGAAATGTGTCAGAGGAACATCAGAACTGCTAATTTATACACGGCAGTTTTCTAAAGAAAATCCGTACAATTTTTTTTTTACCTTAAGATTTTATGTCTTACATTAGAAAAGTTGTAATTAAAATAGCTTTAAGTATAAAAAAGTTTATTTATGACTCTTTAATATTCATGTGTAAATTAAAACCATAACTTGTCTGTTGTTTCAGATGAGATTATTTCTTCATTAACATGACAATGAATCTTGGGTATTTATTTTTAGACAAAGTAGCATGAAAAGTAATGTGTACATCTTCAATTCTGGTAGATTCATTCATGCATATCTGCATTTCAACGAGGAAATAAAGACTCGGTAAATCAATACAAATAATATAAACACAACAGGAGATAATATAACAATGATTGCAATGCAGATTAGTTTGAATAATTTAATTTGGGTCAAACCTTTGTTGAAAGGTGATGATAAAACAAACGGCATTTAATTTTGATGGAAAATAGGAACTCTTCATAGAGACATTAGGTATGAAACTCCCAAAATTCCCATCTAGGCAGTCAAGTCAGCCTAGTCAGTTCTATGGTTGAAGCAGAGGAAGGCACCAGGACCTGATGGGATCTCCCCGAGGCTGCTGAGGACTTGTGCAGATGAGCTCTGTGAGGTCCTCAGCCACATCTTCAACATGAGCCTCAGCCTGGGGGTGGTCCCCACCCTGTGGAAGGCCCCCTGTGTGGTCCCGGTTCCCAAAACACCGCACGCCAAGGAACTGGCCCACAACAGACCAGTTACCCTGATTTCCCACCTCATGAAGACCATAGAACGGCTCGTCCTGTCTCACCTCCGCACCATGGTGAGCGACACCCAGGACCCACTGCAATTCCCCTACAGGCCCAACATCGGGGTAGATGACAATGTCATCTACCTACTGCAACGAGTGCTCACCCACCTGGAGACCGGCGGGAGCGCTGTGAGAGTCATGTTCTTTGATTACTCCAGCGCTTTTAACACTATCAGACCGGCACTGCTGAGGGGGAAACTGGAGGACGCAGGTGTGGATGGACACCTCGCTGCCTGGACCATCGACTACGTCACTGACCGCCCACAGTACGTGCGGCTGCGCGGTTGTCAGTCTGAGGTGGTAAGGTGCAGCACCGGGGGCCCCCAGGGCACCATCCTCTCGCCTTTCCTCTTCACCCTCTACACCTCAGACTTCACCTACAACACGGACAGCTGCCACCTCCAGAAGTTCTCTGATGACTCCGTCATTGTGGGTCGCGTGTCTGAGGGGAACAAGCTGGCGTACCGGTCGGTCATCACAGACTTCGTGGACTGGTGTGAGCGCAACCACTTGTGTCTCAACACGAGTAAGACGAAGGAGATGGTGATTGACTGATGGTGATTGATTCAGGAGGAAACCACCACTTCATCCACTGGTGAACATCCAGGGGGAGGACATAAAGACTGTAGACAGTCTCAAATACCTGGGTGTTCACCTCACATATCATGTGCAATAACAACTCATTTACAAATCCCAGCACTAATGTCACCTTACCACACCTAAACTCCATTTCACATATTGTAAAGAAGATGCTCCTATCTCTTTTTCAATCCCAATCACACACACACACACACACACACACACACACACACGAGGTCTGTCCAAAGAGTATCAGACCTTTATTTTTTTCAAAAACCTTATGGATTTGAATCACATGTGCTTGCATGAGCCAACCTTGAACCTTCGTGTGCATGCGTGAGTTTTTTCACGCCTGTCGGTTGCGTCATTCGCCTGTGAGTAGGCTTTGAGTGAGCACTGGTCCTCCCTCCTCGTTGGATTTTCATTTCAAGGAAAATGTCTGAACGATTGGAGAAGCACTGAATCAAATTTTTCCAGAAACTGTGAGAGACAGCCAGGTGGAAACCATTCGGAAGATTCAAACGGCTTTCGGTGGCTTTTCAGTCGAGTGAGTATCCGAGGACTTGTGTAAGAGCTGGACATGTCACAACATGTCCTGTGAGACTTCCAACTTCCGCACGTCTTTCATTACAAAATCTCCTGTAACAGTGGAATGTGCCGAAAAAGTGCTGATGTCCACCTCTTCTGCAATTTCTCTGGTAGTCAGACGACGTCCCGGATCAACACAGCGTTCACTTTGGAAATGATCTGGTCGTTTCAGCCTGTCGATGGCTGCTCAGAGCGCGACGCGCCCTCCGCCATTGTGCGCTGTCTTTAAACCAGTTGTAACACTCCTTAATCTGTGTGATGCCCATAGGATCGTCACCGAAAGCCGTCTGAATCTTCCGAATGGTTTCCACCTGGCTGTCTCTCAAAGTTTCTGGAAAAATTTGATGCAGCAAAGCTCCAAATCGTTCCACCTCGCAATGAAAATCTAACGAGAGGGGAGGACCAGTGCTCACACAAAGCCTGCTCACAGGCGAATGATGCAACCGACGGGCGTGAAAAGAATCACGCATGCGCATGAAGGTTCAAGGTTGGCTCATGCAAGCACACGATTCAAATCCATATGGTTTTTGAAAAAATAAAAAAGGTTTAATACTTTTTGGACAGACCTCGTATATATATGCATGCATGCATATGTACGTGTATAGGTATGTGTGTGCATATGGGTATGCGTGCGTGCGTGCATACACACACACTCCATTTCTACCTCATTTCTCATGTCTTGTACTGTTACAAGTAGTATTATTGCTTATCCTTGCACACGCTGTTCGATGAACATTTTCCTCTACTTGCACCCACCTTGTGTGTTGTCTTAAGAGCTGACGTAACGTGAATTTCTCCTCTGTGAGATCAATAAAGTTTATCTAATATTTGTGTACTTAATATTCATTATTAATAAGTGAAGATCTGATATGCTTCCTCTCAATCGCATCATATTTAGTCATAACTTTAAAGGTGTAAAAGCAGATCTACTCACACTGTCAGATGTTAGGTCCTTGATCCTCTTCGATGCTGGCTGTGAGTCATCTGTGTTGGAAAAATACCGGCGCACTTTGTTGGCATGCTTCTTGCTCTAAAAAAAAAAGAAGAAAAAAGCAAAATTCAACCATTTTATAGACAGTACCGCAACACAGTTGGCCTATGTTTGGAGTTACAGTAAAAGAACTTTTAATTTGTCAAAGACAAAAACAGTTTGGCATTCTAATGGATAATATCTTGTTAATGAAATAGCTAACAAAAACTGAATCTCCAACACTGAACGATATAAGAAGTGCTGGAATCTCGTTAATGTCCGTCTAAGTTAATGCACTATTATCGCATAGGGTTGGGTATTGGGAACCGGTTCTTTTCGAGATTCAATCCACTGACATCAAGAGACTTTTTTGTTAAACAATTCCCTTATCGGTCCTTCAGAGTACAACCCCTGGCAAAAATTATGGAATCACCGGCCTCGGAGGATGTTCATTCAGTTGTTTAATTTTGTAGAAAAAAAAGCAGAACACAGACATGACACAAAACTTAAGTCATTTCAAATGACAACTTTCTGGCTTTAAGAAACACTATAAGAAATCAGGAAAAAAAAAAAAAAAAAAAATTGTGGCAGCCAGTAACTGTTACTTTTTTAGACCAAGCAGAGGGAAAAAAAAAATATGGAATCACTCAATTCTGAGGAAAAAATTATGGAATCATGAAAAACAAAAGAACGCTCCAACACATCACTAGTATTTTGTTGCACCACCTCTGGCTTTTATAACAGCATGCAGTCTCTGAGGCATGGACTTAATGAGTGACAAACAGTACTCTTCATCAATCTGGCTCCAACTTGCTCTGATTGCTGTTGCCAGATCAGCTTTGCAGGTTGGAGCCTTGTTATGGACCATTTTCTTCAACTTCCAAAGATTTTCAATTGGATTAAGATCCGGACTATTTGCAGGCCATGACATTGACCCTGTGTGTCTTTTTGCAAGGAATGTTTTCACAGTTTTTGCTCTATGGCAAGATGCATTATCATCTTGAAAAATGATTTCGTCATCCCCAAACATCCTTTCAATTGATGGGATAAGAAAAGTGTCCAAAATATCAACGTAAACTTGTGCATTTATTGATGATGTAATGACAGCCATCTCCCCAGTGCCTTTACCTGACATGCAGCCCCATATCATCAATGACTGTGGAAATTTACATGTTCTCTTCAGGCAGTCATCTTTATAAATCTCATTGGAACGGCACCAAACAAACGTTCCAGCATCATCACCTTGCCCAATGCAGATTTGAGATTCATCACTGAATATGACTTTCATCCAGTCATCCACAGTCCACGATTGCTTTTCCTTAGCCCACTGTAACCTTGTTTATTTCTGTTTAGATGTTAATGATGGCTTTCGTTTAGCTTTTCTGTATGTAAATCCCATTTCCTTTAGGCGGTTTCTTACAGTTCGGTCACAGACGTTGACTCCAGTTTCCTCCCATTCGTTCCTCATTTGTTTTGTTGTGCATTTTCGATTTTTGAGACATACTGCTTTAAGTTTTCCGTCTTGACGCTTTGAAGTCTTCCTTGGTCTACCAGTATGTTTGCCTTTAACAACCTTCCCATGTTTGTATTTGGTCCAGAGTTTAGACACAGCTGACTGTGAACAACCAACATCTTTTGCAACATTGCGTGATGATTTACCCTCTTTTAAGAGTTTGATAATCCTCTCCTTTGTTTCAATTGACATCTCTCGTGTTGGAGCCATGATTCATGTCAGTCCACTTGGTGCAACAGCTCTCCAAGGTGTGATCACTCCTTTTTAGATGCAGACTAATGAGCAGACCTGATTTGATGCAGGTGTTAGTTTTGGGGATGAAAATTTACAGGGTGATTCCATAATTTATTCCTCAGAATTGAGTGAGTCCAAATTTTTTTCCATCTGCTTGGTCTAAAAAAGTAACTGTTACTGACTGCTACAATTATTTTTCCTGATTTCTTATAGTGTTTCTTAAAGCCAGAAAGTTGCCATTTGAAATGACTTTAGGTTTGTGTCATGTCTGTGATCTGCTTTTTTTTCTACAAAATTAAACAACTGAATGAACATCCTCCGAGGCCGGTGATTCCATAATTATTGCCAGGGGTTGTACATTCAGAGTTGTCCTGTAGCCACTCCTTTGATATCTTAGCTGTGTGCTTAGGGTCATTGTCCTGCTGAAAGATGAACAGTAGCTCCAGTCTCAAGTCTTCTTGAATATGGTGGCACAAGCTTGACCTGTCTTTGGGAAGTTTTGTCCATTCCTCTTTGCAGCACCTCTCAAGCTCCATCATGTTGGATGGGGAGCATCTGTGCACAGCCATTTTCAGATCTCTCCAGAGATGTTCAATCGGATTCAGGTCTAGGCTGTGACTGGGTCACTCAAGGACATTCACAGAGTTGTCCTGAAACCACTCCTTTGACATCTTGGCTGTGTGCCTAGGGTCATTGTCCTGCTGAAAGATGAACTGTCCAGTCTGAAGTCACGAGCCCTCTGGAGCATCTGCTTAAGACCTTCTACAACTTTGTCGTAGTCTCAGTTCTCCTCTATGCTGTCATCTGTTGGGCCCCGGGCAGCACAGAGCAGGAGAGAAAGAGACTGAACAAGCTGGTCAGGAACTCCAGCGCTGTCCTGGGCTGTCCCCTGGAGTCTCTGGAGGAGGTGGCAGAGAGGATGGTGTTAACCAAGCTCAAATCCATTCATGAACAACTCCTCTCACCCTCTGCACCGGACTGTAGTGGAGCTGACCAGCTTGTTCAGTGACAGACTGAGGCACCCTCAGTACAAGAAGGACTGATACCGCAGGTCGTTCCTCCCTGCTGCTGTCAGGCTGTACAATAACACTGAAATAACCACATGCAATATGTCCACAAATCACGTGCAATATTATTAATATGTCCACATATCATGTGCAATAACTCGTTTACAAATCCCAGCACTAATGTCACCTTAGCACACCTAAACTCCATTTCACATATTGTAAAGAAGATGCTCCTATCTGTTTTTGGCCACTTTTGGCCACTCTGCCATACAGGCCGATTGGTGGATTGCTGCAGTCCTGCTGGAGAGCTCTCCTTTCTCCATAGAGGAGAATCGGCGCAGCAGGGGCAGTATTGCATTCACTCAACTGCACTCCTGTGACGAAAAGGGAGCTGCGTCAAAAGGCAAAGCTCTCAATCTACTGGTCAATCTTCATTCTTACTCTCACCTATGGTCATGAGGGTTGGGTCATTATTGAACTTGATTGCGGGTACAAGTGGCTGAAATGGTTTTCCACAGGAGGGGAGCTCGGGCCTCCCTTAGCGATAGGGTGAGAAGCCTGGTCATCAGTGAGGAGCTGGGAGTAGAGCTGCTGGTCATTCGTGTTGAAAGGAGCCAGCTGTTATGGTTCAGGCATCTAGTAAGGATGCCTCCTGGGCACCTCCCGAGGGAGGCACGTCCAGCTGGGAGGAGACCACGGGAGAGACCCAGGACTAGGTGGAGAGAGTTTCTCTCAAGACTGGCCTGTGAACACCTCAGGATCCCCCAGTCAGAGGTGGTTAATGTGGCCCAGTAAAGGGAAATTTAGGTTCCCCTGCTGGAGCTGTTGTCCCCACAACCCGATCCCAGATAAGCGGTTGAAGATGTTGATAACCATTTGTAAAATCCAGGCGGCTTTTGATGGCTTTCAGTGGAGTGAGTATATGAGAAATTGTTTAACAGGCAGGACATGTTCCAACTTGTCCTTAAGGCTTTCAACAGAGGTGTTTTTCCTGTGCCGCCGCATCGCGGCGGCTGCGTCCCGACGCGCGGACCCGTCCGCACGTCTTTCATTAAAAAAATCTCCTTTAACAGTGGAATATCCGGATAAAATGCTGAAACCGACTTCTTCTGAAACTTCTCTGTTCTCTCACGACGTCCTGGATCAATAGAGCCTGAAATGTGGAGGTTTTCAGCTTGAACAGGCTGACAACGCCGCCTGAGAGCGCTGAGCGACGTCTCGCACCGTGAAAAGTCCTTAAAGCGACAGTATCACCTCAAAATCTCTCATCAGCCGTTAAAATTTTCACTGAAAACCAGCTTAATTTTTCGAACCGTGTCCACTTCGATGTGTCTCACAGGCTTAGAAAAAATTTTGATCAAACAACGCGCCAGTCTCTCAGCAACTTCTCAGACAAAGGAATTCCGACGAGGGGCTGGACGACTCCTCCCACAAGGAGTGCTCACAGGCGAATGACATCACCGACAGGCGTGGAAAAACTCATGCATGCGCACGAGGGTTCAAGCATGTCTGACGTAAAAACATATGAATGAAATCCATATAGTTTTTGAAAAAAATAAAAAGGACCGTAACTTTATTGACAGCCCTCGTATGTATGCAAGTAGGGTATCAGACTTGATGTGTTTCACACCCACACCCACTAACAGATTACTTGCAGACAAACTGATTTGGAATATGTGGCTGTGGAGACCTTTTATTTTTATAATGTCAGCTGCTCCTGCTCTCAACAGCAAAAGCATGCATCTCCACCTCACACAGTCTTTGGATCAATCCCAATACTCCCCGTTTGTCCTAGAACCTCACCCTTTAATGTGGAAGTGCAAAATAAAGGGAAATGGTGTGATGAAATGTAATATCTTAACACTTTGTGCTGTCATATAGTCAAACAAAAAAACAAAAAAAAAACAAGTCTATTTACACAAACAGAAAAACCAAGATTAGACCGTAAACTTACTGACCTGATAATGAGTTAACTTCTGAGACTCCGAAATTAGGACTGCATTGCAGATGTTGCACTGGGAGTCGGAAAACAGGTTGCCATGCTCCTTTATCATCTCATTTACTGCAGGAGGGAGGAGAAAAGACTCTAAATGAGGTTATTTCTTCAACGATAATAATATCACAGAGTCTACAACATGATCAGGTTAAATTTTCCAGTCATTTTCTAGTTATCGCATTTGTGTCGTAGGTTGAAATTTTGCCTCCTGCTGCAAAAATGTTTTGATCTTCGATAAGCCATTTAATGTAGGGAAAAGCTTTGCTGGATCCTAATTAAATACTACATTAATTATAATTATTAAGATTCTATATTCTCTCAAAACTTGATCAAATACAATGGACATCTGGTATGCAATACAAGGGGTATGAATCTTTCAGTATCTCATGATTCCATTCTGATTCATGGATCACAGTTCAATTCAAAGAGCAATTTGAGTCAAAATTCTATTTTTAATTCTAAAATTAATTCAGTACATAGAGCTGCTAATTTCAGTAACTACTCAAGTGTGCTGCAGTATGCCAATAATGGTGACGTGACAAATTATGCCACAAATCAAAGTGTAAAGAGTATGTTTTTTTTTTTATCTGAAAAAGCCAAGAAAGGTATTAATTCCTAAAATTTCTGTTGGCCCCGGTGTTTCCAACCAAATGGTCTCCCCTAAAAATTGGTCCGCCCTGCCTTCACTGTGCACACGCCATTTCTGTGTGTCTGCCGCGGTTCACCAATTATCACCTCGTTTCTGCTTAAAAGTGCACTCCAGTCATCATCTATCTCAGCGACAGATATCTAAAGCTTTGGTATAGCAATCATTTCCACATAAATTCAGCATTATTTCATCATAAAAGACTAAGGAAGCGATCAGAGTGTCACAGCCAAGTTATCCATTCTTCCGGCTGACCCAGCAAAACATGGGCAAATCCAGACCAAAAGAGGGTGTTATATGCGCGTGTGTTGGGGGAGAAACATGCCCCCCACCAAAACACCCTTAGATTAAAAGGCCCACTTTTGAAGAGATTTTTTTTCATACTTCAAAACACTTAATTTTAACAACTAAAATGTTTGAGTCAGTATTTTAGGTAGATCATTTTGACTGGGTCATTTTAAAAGTAGCTCGCAAGCCAATCAAGTGTGGGCATGGCCCTGGAAAACCACAATACCCGATGGCCATATTTGATGGCCTCGGGTTTTGCGGTTTTTCGTTCATCCGTCCATCCATCCGTCTGTGCTCAGCACAAGTCCAGTCCTCTTACTGCCAGAGCCTTCAAATTCACAGGAAGCAATTTAAAAATGTTCCAATCATATCGAAAGGTATATCATATTATTTGCCTGATCATAAGGACTGCAAAAAGGTATAGTTTAGACTATCCTTGACTAAATGTCATGGAGTTACAGGGTAAAAACAGCAAAAACGATGACAAAGATCAATCTCAGTTTATACAGAGGCCAAAAGATAAAGTTGTTCCAATTTTGGTAAAAAGTTATGCAAATTACTGGTTGGGTTAATAAGCTTTTAAAAGGAATACTTTGCACCATCTGTCATGCTTAGTTATCATATTACGGGGTAACATATGTCACATGTCAGAATCCAATGGACATACACGAATCAACCAACCAACCAACATTTATTTATAAAGCGCTTTAAAGCAGCCAGATGGTGTCTAAAGTACTTTACAGTAAAAACAGATTCCAAAAAATAAAACATGCATACAAAAAAAATAAAATAAAGTCAACCTCGTTTAAACTTTACTTTGGAGGCCAAGCATTCAACACAGACAAAACTATTCCATTTATTAATCTTATTAGCTCAACCAAAAATATGCATCACTTTATTGCCAAAATTGGCGCAACTTTAACTTTTGACCCCTGTACAAACTGACCTTTGTCATTGTTTTTACCGCATAACATTTAGTCACGTCAAAATTCATGCTTTATTCACAAAATGCACTCATCATTTTGCCATCTGCATCATTTGTCATCTGCTGCACTATAAATAAGAGCCACCTGCAACAGTGTAATAAGGGTCACAGAAAGAAAAGTCATGTCACTTGATGTTATGTAATAGTCCTAAATAACACTTAAGATGTTACACCTCATTAATATTGGATGGACATGGCATTTGCTGCCATGTTCAAAAACTGACATACAGTCAGTTACTTTAACACCGCAAGAAAGATTAAATGTAACCTCTTTTTTATATAATGTTTTTGAATTGGACTGTAGCTCTTGTCATTAGCATTCGATGAATTTACTCTGCAGGGCATTTATTTTTGACTAGTCACATGTTGTGCCAGACCAACTTCAAAATTTTGTCAATTTTATGTTTGCTTGATTTTGCACAAATCACAGCAGGTCATAAAGTGTCAGTCTGTACAGATTAAAAATAATCATAGGCAGCAACTCTTTTCAGCCACCATCCCTTCCATGAAATGCTACACAATTAATATAAAACAACTCTGTAATACACTGGTCATGTTATCAGTCTAAACACGCACACAACGTGGCCTAGCTAATACGCAGACAGTGATTTAACATAAATGTGGATCCAGACACTTCCTCTTTTAGGTTCTAGTTTGGGTTAGGAAACAGTAAATGAACAAATTCCATTTATTTTTCTAAACTTTCCGGATGTTGCTGTTGTATGCTGTCCACTCTAAGAGCCCATTCACAGTTTAATCATTTTCATATTTATGGCTTCCCTAACCCAAACAGACCTGATCTTAAAGACAAAACCCCAAATAGACCCAATTATGCCCAAGCTTAGACACAGCTTTTAAAAAAAAAAAAAAAACGATATCGCTTCACATTCCACCTTAGATATGGAGAAAATTTAAATGAAGTAAACATTTTTATATGTTCATCAACATGGCTCATCAATAGGAGACTGTAGTCTCATTTGAACTCTCCGTGATATTGTGGGATTTGACCACTTAAGGGGACCTCCATTTAATATATACACAACATAACTTCACACGGATAAATGGTGTTTAGTTTTTTTTTCGCTGCAATCACCAAAGCAGTCGCGAAATTTTTTTTTTTTTCGGTTCCTGGTGAAGAGGTAGGAGAGACCGTACAGGTAAGTGTTAATTGACACTCCGTTCTCTTGCCTGCAAAACCGCCTCGACATGTTTGTGCTCCGGATCATAAACAAACCGCAAAACATGTCCACTTTCCCACTGCATAGTCACTTTTTCTTTGCATTTTCACTTTGTTTACATGTAATTTGCCCAAAAACCCATTGAAAACGCCATGGTTTGTACCCTGGAAGTAGAGAAATTATGTCATGTGTGTCATATTTTACCCCTTTAGCGCCAGCCCCCAAAACGAGCTGCCCTGCCCTATTACACATCGTGCAGAACTGCAGCCAAACTTAAGCCTAGAATGATAATGATAAACATTTTAGTTGTTAAAAATACTACTACTACCCCCAGTAGAAGTACAATAAATAAATAAATATTTATTAATTTGAAAATAAATGAATAAAGCAAAGTTTTAGAATCCCCCCCCCCCAAACTAGTCACAGGTTTTAACTGCTGCCCATTTCAGCGGTGTCAACAAAGCCATAGGAAGCATACAGACTTTGAAAGAAAAGCTAAGTTCATATAGGTTTGCAAAACTCTGCGTGGATGTGCTTTTACTCGATGTGTTGTCACTGTGCTATTAGACACAGAGACACGACGCAAAGTGTTTTTCAACTCGGAGCTGCTGCACAAAACAGCGGAGTAACTGCTCACAACATCCAGGACTGACATATCGAAAATACTGGGACAGGATTACTGGTACGGACACACAGTGTTTAAAACCGATATACAGCAATCTGGTACAGACCAAAAATAACTACTGTATTAATTATAAACCGTGTGCTGCCTCACAGCAAAAAGGCATTGGCACTGCTTCCCACCTGGGCAAGTTAGAGCAACTGGACACTTAAAATTGGCTGTAAGTGTGAGTGACAGTCTCAGGAATATCAATGGCTCAGGGGATACCTAAAACTTATTCACATGGACCTCACAAGGCTACAGGGGGGTCTAGGGTATCTCCCCCAGAAAATTTTGAAATATTACTTTTAATTCGGTGCAATTCATAAGCGGAATTAGGTACTTCTTGGCCCAAATTTCTTGCGCATTTTAGTCATAAAAAGCATATTTCCATATTTGCAAGGTGATGGGCCTAAAACAGTCTATGAAATGGATTAGAACACAGCATTATAACTAAATGGTAAATGGACTGCATTTATATAGCGCTTTTCCATCTGCATCAGATGCTCAAAGCACTTTACAAATAATGCCTCACATTCACCCCGATGTGAGGGTGCTGCCATACAAGGTACTCACTACACAGTGGGCGCAACTAGGGGATTAAGGACCTTGCCAAAGGCCCTTAGTGTTTTTCCGGCGAGGCTGGGATTTCACCCGAGGATCCTCTGGTTTCAAGCCCAATGCTTTAAGCACTAGAGCATCACCTCCCAAAAACCACATATTTGCAATAGATTATTACTGTTCTGACATATGCATTTCTGGGCTACTTACAATGTATGTGGAATGCAAAACGATGCATCAACATTTTTATGTCAATATTAGAATTCGACAAGCTTCTTAAACGTGCATATTTTTTCAGACATGAATGTCACGCAAAGCAACAGAAGCCATAAATGCATATTTTACATGCTAGGTCAAAACATAAACGTATCAAGTTTGAATGTAGACAGTCTGAAGTAAATTCAGCCCAAAGACAGATTGATAAATTTGTGTGAAATAACCTGTATCGTGTCAAATGAGAACATTGCTGCCTGTGCCAGGAATAATGCATGATATAAGATGTACAACTGTAAACATTACAGTGGTGTTAGTTTTTCCATATATACAATGAATTCAAAAAAGAAAACTCTAGAAGACTTGCAAAACTGGTGAATGCAGCAATGAGCAGAGATGCAGGTTGGTATCAAATTTCAGATCATTTGCTCATTCGTGATTTTGGAAGGGGGAAAAAAAAAAAAAACTAAGAATTCATATACATAAGTATATTCATGTACATAAGTATTAACAGCCTTTGTCATGAAGCTCAAAACTGAGCTCAGGTGCATCGTGTTTCCACTGATCATCCTTGAGATGTATCTACAGCTTGATTGGAGTCCACCTAGAGTAAATTCAGTTGACTGAACATGATTTGCAAAGGCACACACCTGTCTACATACAATAGTGATGAAAGTAGGCCATGGAAAAAACTAAGTTTTATGAAAGCCGAAGCCCCTGGCGGGGGGTCTGGGGGTTCAGAAACATTTGAAATATCAGATGCATTCTGGTGCATCAGATCTATTTACTAAAATAAAATTTGATACAAGTAAAGCTGCATCTACTCTTCAATAAGTCACCAATATAACTTAATTCTTGGGTTTAAATTAGATTCTTATTAATTTCTATAAATGGGAAACTAGTGCTGATGTCAGGATCGTGCAAAACGATGCAGAAATGTTTTTCATAGCAATATGGGATTTCTATGAGCACGTTAAATATTTATCATACTTTTCACCACATGAATATTTCAGACAAGCCATAAAATGCAGCTTTAGCAGGCTACTGACCGACTCTCCGAATCTGACTCTCTACTCAAAGGGAATAATATCAGATGGCAAAGTTAAAACTCTTAAATCATTCTAAAGTCTGTTTAAAGCAGAAACGAGCCGATAACCTGTTAATTACTGCTGACGCGCTGACATGACAAGACAGATCACGCAGCAACACCGGGTTCGCGCATGCACATACTAGTATAGAGGAGTGCTCAGTCTAGAAGAGTGCTGAGCCCCTGACACCGGCAAGCCTGTTGTGCACACCACGTTGTTCAGCGTAACGCCAACATCTGGTGGCTAATATGAGAACTGTCACAAACACATCACATTCCACCTCAATTTCTTTCTCACTGGATTTGAAATTATATCAACAAGTGCCAAAACAAACACCAAAAGTTGGGAAACTGCAGACTGGTGAGACATACTCAAACCTGTTCGGGGGAGGTGATGGTCTAGTGCAGGGGTGGGCAACGAGGGCCGAGACACTGCAGGTTTTCCTTGCAACCAATCACCCCAGCAGGTGGGTTGCTGATGAGCGTCTCCCTTGAACATAAACACCTGGTTGTCAATGAAATCACCTGTTGAAACACCTGAACATTAATGAAATCACCTGCTGAGGTGATTGGTAGCAAGGAAAACCTGCAGTGCTTCGGCCCTTCATGGCACATGATTGCCCACCCCTGATCTAGTGGTTAAGCGCTGGGCTTGAGACCAGAGGATCCTCGGTTCAAATCCCAGCCTGACCAGAAAATCACTAAGGCCCTTGGTGCTCCCGGTGTGTAGTGAGTACTTTGTATGGCAGCACCCTCACATTGGGATAAATGTCAGGCATTCATGTGTAAAGCACTTTGAGCATCTGATGCAGATGGAAAAGCACCATATAAATGCTGTCCATTTACCTGTTAAAAGTTAGTAAATTTTAATGCCTTGTTGACCTTTTTACTGCAGGGAAATAGTTTCAAATATCAGTTATTGGTCTCCAACATTAGTAGTAATTGTTATTTACCCTGAAAAGGCATTACTGGTCAAGCCCTAATGCTTGGTCCTCCACAACAAACCAGTGTCAAACAGCTTAAGTTTAGTCGTGATGACACGGCTATCTATTGGATGGGAGTGTGAAACCAATTGCCAGATATTTGTTGTACGTGCTGAATCACCCTTAAACTGAATTTTCAGTTTTCAAATTGCTTTTTTTTTTTACAAATGAAAACAAATGACATATTTACAAATACAGATGTTATCAAAACCAACACACACGTTACAGTAACTTGTGTTTTGGTAATAAATCGACCAACCACTGATGACAGGAAGCTCATTTTCCCATAATGCCTTTTGGCATGTGTGTGTGTGTAAACGCGCAAACCTTCTAAATTAGTGCATTACTTTCAAACTAAAACACATAGCCCAGCTGATATTTTCATTTTGTAAAAACGAGGTGACGTTAATTTCGATAACTTGTCTGGAACTAGTTTGTTTAAAATTTTAACGGGACTTGAACACAGCAGCAGCGATCTGCGAAGTCCACATGGACTGATCAATTTACTGCTCTGGTGATATAATCAATCATCTTTACACTATACAATTATAGACTTTTGATTTCGGTGTACCCATGATTATGTAGTCCTGGTCAGGATGGGGTTCACAAGGCGTTTTTTCAGGCCTCCTGCACACTCCAGCGATATTTTCAGCTCCTGCGCGTCTTGCGCCTTTCAATCCAGCACATTTTTCATTTTTAATGGTGGAGCTGAAATCTTTTGGGGGGTAGCTGGAGAAGGTTCTCTCTTATGTTGGTATTCATGTAATCGTGATCACACGTGTTTGATAGCGGCGCTGTTGCTAGCTTAGCATCGGTTTTCTTCATTACAAATACCGTATTAGGGCGCGCGCACAGAGCAATCTAACACGAAGCAAAGGTGCTCCAGCAATACGCTGTAAAGTCCAAGTTAGGATACACGACCTCATTTTTAAAACATGACACTTTTCTGGTATCAATCGGGCCAAATGTAGAAGCGGTCCGCCCTGTTCGCCATCCCAGCGGAAGTCCTGACCGACAATTCATTCAAGCAAGCATTAATCGCAGCCACATGACCGAAAACGAATCGCAATGCCTGTTCAACGACAATTTAATGCACTCATAATCACAACGAAGAGCCATCCAACGATGTCTTAAATGCTGCATCTGAATTGGCTTTGCTTATGTTAGCTTAGCATTCCCGCTCTGATTTTCCTACGCTACCGAGCAAGGTTCGACACAAGGTTCAAAATCGCATTTCGAAACATCAGTGACGCGATCAAAGTATTGGCGGAGCATTAACAAACCAAGTTTCACACCGTTTAAAACCATCTGAAGCGGTCAGTGTCTCGAAGCTGCCAGCTCTAGCTAACAAGTTAGCTTGCCAGAAGCTAATGATAACGCGGGTATTTCTTTCAGCTGCACGTTGGCCAAACTTCACCTTTAAAAGGTAGAAACTGCAGAAAATAAAATCTGTTAAATGAGTTAAAAATCTGGGTTATACCCGCCGCTGCTCCTGAAGGTGCATAAGGAAAATTCTCGTCCTGCATCGTGTCGGCCTTTTCTGCTCGGTTTCAGCGAATCTTCTTCTTCTTATTAGTATTGTGGATTTTCGGCAGGCTGCGCGCCAGTCAGCGCATTGCTGCCTTTCACTGGCAGAACATGACTACTACACTCTACTCACAGACTATGCTGCAAGCCAGAGCTGAACACAAGATCCATCAGGGCATTGTAGACCTCTTGCTGACGTGCAGACGGATCAAGCAGCACTTTAATAGAAACAGACTCAAAACCAAGATCAAAAAGATGTGAAAAAAGAACTCTCCTCTGCTCAGAAAATCTTTTGCACTCCATCAGAACATGAGGGATAGTCTCTTCCTTTGTGCAGGTTTCACATAATCCACTGTGGTGTTTACCAATTAGACATAAGTCAGACGCCAGTCCACAGTGGCCTAACCTCAGTCTTGTTAACAGTACTTGCTCCCTTCTGTTATTCCCCCAGGTTGGGCAGTCACCAAAAACAGACTTCTGCACACTATAAAAATGCCTACCCTTATTTTCATTGTCCCAATCCTTCTGCCATTGAGCCAACACTACTTTTCTAATCATGGCTTTATGTTCAGAGCTGCTATGAGCCACCTCAAGATCTACAGTGTCATGTATTAAAGCATTCTTTGCAACCTGATCCACAATTTCATTACCCCTAACCCCCACATGTGCCGGGACCCACATGAAGCACACAGCTGACCCTCCCTTCTCCACTCTGAGCAAAGCAGTCAGCACCTCAACCACCAGATCAGGCCTACACCGGGAAGAGGCCTACTCCAAGGACTGCAACACAGCAGCTGAGTCAGAGCAGATGACAACCCTCTCCGGTCTCACTTCTTCCACCCATTCAAGAGCCCACACCATAGCCAAAATTTCAGCTGTAAATACTCCTACTCCATCAGGAAGTCATCTGCCAAGACTCAGAGACAGAGCAGGAATAAAAATCCCAAATCCCCCTCTCCGGCTAGTGGGGTCAACGGACCCATCAGTAAACAATTGCAGATACCCATCCCAATTGTTCTGCAAAGCCTCCCTCACCACAGTTACAGGACATATTCCCCACTCCCCTTTGAGGCAAGCTTTCACAGTCCAATCCACTTCCACTTGAGGGAGTAGCCAAGTAGGAACCGCTGGCCAGACAACTACCGGAGCTGTATCCCTCTGACTGAGCTCTGGCAACTCACCCTTCACTTCTAAGATAAAAGTTTTCCCCCTCCCTCTTCCTGACTCCCATGAATCCTGAAGGAGTCTCCTCCCAGGGTGGTCACCACTCTGACCCAGGGCTTTGCCTAGAAACTGGAGTGCTAGCTTAAGACGTCTCTTTTGAAAGGGCATCTCTCCCACTTCAAGTAGGAGGGCTGGTACAGAGGTTGTTCTGAATGCACCACAGCACACTTGAAGTGCTTTTGCTTGGATCACATCTAATTTTGCCAAAGTTGTTTTAGCTGCATTTCCATATACAAGACAACCATAATCCAAAAATGAGCGAATCGTAGCTCTATAAATCATCAGTAGTGTAACTTTATCAGCTCCCCAGTCGCTGCCATACATGCACCGCAATACATTTATTACCCGTCTGCATTTATCCACCACCTTCTCAATGTGAGTTTTGAAAGTCCCCCTCTCATCAAAATGGACCTCTAAATACTTAAAAGATTTAACCCTTTCCAAATTTAAACCATATAATTGCAAACTTGCATTACCCAAATTTCTCTTCCTCCCAAACACTACAAACATTGATTCTTCTTCTTCTAATGGGGTTCCGGCAGGCTATACACTGGTGTGCGCAATGCTGCCCTCCTCTGTTATGATGCCGATGTTACACTATATTCTTGAGTAAGCGCCAGCCAGGCGGAGAAAACGAAAAATAGCACTCCTGATTTCTTCAGAATTCGCATGATACGAAGAAAGGGACTTAAAGGAAAACGTGGTCAGTCCAAGATCAGCCAGTTCCACAAAAAGGCACTGCCTTTCTCTGCTGTATTTGCTGCATGACAACAACACGTGAATGACCGTTTCAGGGCTACCACACTCACACAATCCATCAGCATTATTTCTGTGAAGGCTCTCAGTTGTCCAGGTGGTTTCCATAGTAAAGAAGCTCAAATCTTCGACTGGACTGGGTTGCTTGATGCAAGGACATTTCGCTTCAAATCGCAGAAGCTCCCTCAGCTAAAATTCTTGCTGTGGTAGTCTGACTTCTGTCTTGATCCTCGTAGAGAAGAACAAACAGAAGCCACAAAAGCTGGAGTTTAAGCTTTTGTGGCTTCTGTTTGTTCTTCTCTACGAGGATCAAGACAGAAGTCAGACTACCAGAGCAAGGATTTTAGCTGAGGAAGCTTCTGTGATTTCAAGCGAAACGTCCTCGCTCCAAGCAACCCAGTCCAGTCGATGATTCAAGCTTCTCTACTATAATCCGTCATCATGTTTACCCATCCTAAACAAGCACGCTGCAAGGCCAAAGTGCCCCAGTCTCATTCTGGTAAAGACAACCTCATCCCTACGACAAGAAGCATGGAGCTGCCTACTGACCTGAACTGACGGCTGACAAGAAAAATAAAGTCTACCCCTGTGCTCCCCCTCCCATTCTTCCTGCCACTGATTTTGGAGATGGCCGTGGCTACGGGTACGGACCTGTATCTACAGAGACTGTTCTAAAGATACGGAGGGTATTCCCCGGTGACGTCATGTCTTACCAACCAATCAGAATGCGCAAATATGTCCGTACCTGTGTGCACCTGTCATTATTGTATGCGTGGCTTAAGGCTTAAAGCCTTTCTGGATGCACTGTACCCCCCCCCCCCCCCAAAAAAAAGTAATACAGGTTCAATTACTGAAAGCAAATTAATTAATAAATTCATCCCTTTGGCTGCTCCCTTGTTTGCATTCAGGGTCGCCACAGCAAATCTGAAGTATATCTGCATGTTGAATTGGCACAAGTTTTACTTCTGGTGTCCTTCCTGATGCAACTCCACATTACATGGAGAAATGTGGCAGGGGTGGGGATTGAACCGGGAACCTTCCGCACTGAAACAAAGTGCACTAACCAATTGTCCACTACCCCTGCCCAAATTAATAAATAAATAATAAATGACTATTAACAATTAAGGCAGGGGTGGTGGCCAAGTGGTTAATGCGCTTGGTTTCAGTGCAGAAGGTTCCGGGTTCAAATCCCACCCCTGCCACATTTCCACATGTAATGTGGAGTTGTGTCAGGAAGGACATCCGGCGTAACACCTGTGCCAATTCAACATGCAGATCCACCTGGGATTTGCTGTGGCGACCCCAAGTGCAAAGCAAGGGAGCAGCTGAAGGGACTTACTTTACTATTAATAATTAATTAATTAAAAATCTCTTCCTTATCTTACTTTCATGTCTTTGGATTCAACTCATTCTCATACATTAAAATCAACTTGGAACATGGAAAGTTTTTAACATAGTAATCCATCAAAGTTAACAATTCTTCAATATTTTTCCATGTGCAATTTTCAAGTATTACTGTTATTAAAATGGTGGCATAAAGTATCTGGAATATTTGTTGGCTGGTGTATTAATTTGCTTTTGTGAAAAGAAAAAACAAAACAAAACAAAAAACAATGACAGACTTTGATATTCAGGTGCATTTTAATCATGAAGGCAAGTTACATACACACATGCACACACACACAGCTGTTTTACACACGCACGCACGCACACACTTATCGAACATGGAATCAGTATTGAAAATGCTGGGAATTTTTTTTTTTGCTAACTCGTCCTGATTTATCTGACTTCTGTGTAACAGAACTAACAACATATCAGACTGATCTAAAATCAACAGCACGTCAAAAAAGCAAGAAACAAGAGTAGCAACTTTTGCCACTCCATTTATAGGCCTGTGCGTAACATTGACATATATGTATTGGAACTAGAACATCAAAGATTTTTATTTTTTTTTTACATCAAAAGACTACTTCGTCCTTGTGAGGTGTTATCATAAATTTCTATCACAAACTTGATTTGCAAAATTTGATGGAAAATCATTTCATTGATGCAGGCATTGGTTTTGTGACAGCCTGCTGGTGAGGGCAGGTGAAGGTCGTGGTCATGTCATTATGGCACTTGTCAACACGACTTGAACCCCTCTCTTCTTCATCTCTCTGGACATTTGACACCACGTGCAGGGAAAGCAGAAGAAGGAGCACACACAGTCTCTACACATGTTACCCTGCAGACAAAATACAGCGACAAAAACACAGATTTAGGACCAGACTGATTGGTCAATGTGGAGAAGAAAGCCACAAACCTTGGTGGACCATGTTATGAACCAGCAGCAATGAACAATTTTGAGTGATAGCAAATGCAACATTGACAGCATGAGATAAATCAATAAAATGTACTGCTACGAGAGTATCGAGTTGTCTTCCATGTATATTACATCTTGATAGAGGTGCCTTGCACCTGCATCCAGTAACTGAACTTAAGTGATTTAATTTCATTTTGAACTTTACACAGGGGCCAGGGTTGGATTGGCCATTGAAAGTGCTGGGACTTTTCCCGGTGGGCCGATCAATAAATGGGCCAATGGCTGCCCCCTTTTTTTTCCCCCATGGTAACTGTCCCAGCCAACAACAGAGCTCAGCAGCAGTCTGCAGACACAGCATAGGCCCAGAGGCTTCTCTGTCAAAAAAAAAAAAAAAAAAAAAAGTTACCCAATTCTGACTCTATGATAGGCTACAGAGGCCCTGATTTCCACCCCTGCCCTCATCCAGTCACCTTTAATGAAGCAATCATGATGAGAGAGAGAGATTTTATTCAAAGCTCCAGAATATTAAAGGGATATTGTTCAGTGTTATTAAGGGCTTGTGTGTTTATATGTACTTCAACGAGGGGTGAGTTGGCACAGTATCTGCACACAGCTTGTAGTGGTGGGCCAGTCTGGACCAAAAAGTCCATGGACAAATTTCGTCCCAGTCCATCCTTGACAGGGGCGGAGTCTGTTCTGTATCTCTTGTGCAAGCATGAAATTGCAATAAAAACCTCATGACTCTCTGTTCTCTGTTCTGGTCTCTGTTAAGTATGAAGCTGCACCTGACAAATGCAGAAGAGTCTCCAAAGCTGACGGATGCTCAAATGCTGCACAGACCACACCATGACCGCCCAACTGATGCTGAATGATCGGGGCTGTGTGCCATGATTTTTATGAATAAAGTTAATTTTATAAAGTGCCGTTATAAAGCCGAAAATTATTTCCTTGTTAGCTAATCTCCACTGTGTTCATTAGGAAGTTTTGTGTGTGTGTGTGTGTGTGTGTGTGTGTGTGTGTGTGTGTGTGTGTGTGTGTGTGTGTTCAAAAGTTTGATGGGAGATCAGGTGGAGAACTTTGTCTCATACTTTTCCTGCAGCAGCTGCTGAAGTAATCTGCACCCCGATTATGGTTATGATGACAACCTGTAGCATTAACTACCTATGAAATTGACACCATAACAGACAAAACGAGCTAAATATTAAATGAATTATTTTCCCATATTTCTGTACAGTACAGTTCCCATTCAGTTTAGATTTTTTATGCTTTTCCCCCCACTGTCGTACGCATGATGGCACCTCCATGAAAATGCGCTGTGTGGAACATCTTCATATATAAATACAGTGCATCTGGAAAGTACAGTATTCATAGCGTAAATTTGGTAAGATTGTAATTCACGTCGGCAGTAATGACACTCGGTTACGCCAATCGGAGGTCACTAAAATTAACATTGAATCGGTGTGTAACTTTGCAAAAACAATGTCGGACTCTGTTGTTTTCTCTGGGCCCCTCCCCAATCAGACCGGGAGTGACATGTTTAGCCGCATGTTCTCCTTGAATTGCTGGCTGTCTGAGTGGTGTCCAAAAAATGAGGTGGGCTTCATTGATAATTGGCAAAGCTTCTGGGGAAAACCTGGTCTTGTTAGGAGAGACGGCATCCATCCCACTTTAGATGGAGCAGCTCTCATTTCTAGAAATCTGGCCAATTTTTTGGGATCCTCCAAACTGTGACTGTCTAGCGTTGGGACCAGGAGGCAGAGCTGTGGTCTTATACACCTCTCTGCAGCTTCTCTCCCCCTGCCATCCCCCTATTACCCCATCCCCGTAGAGACGGTGCCTGCTCCCAGACCACCAATAACTAGCAAAAATCTATTTAAGCATAAAAATTCAAAAAGAAAAAATAATATAGCACCTTCAATTGCACCACAGACTAAAACAGTTAAATGTGGTCTATTAAACATTAGGTCTCTTTCTTCTAAGTCCCTGTTGGTAAATGATATAATAATTGATCAACGTATTGATTTATTCTGCCTAACAGAAACTTGGTTACAGCAGGATGAATATGTTAGTTTAAATGAGTCAACACCCCCGAGTCACACTAACTGTCAGAATGCTCGTAGCACGGGCTGGGGCGGAGGATTAGCAGCAATCTTCCATTCCAGCTTATTAATTAATCAAAAACCTAGACAGAGCTTTAATTCATTTGAAAGCTTGTCTCTTAGTCTTGTCCATCCAAATTGGAAGTCCCAAAAACCATTTTTATTTGTTATTATCTATCGTCCACCTGGTCGTTACTGTGAGTTTCTCTGTGAATTTTCAGACCTTTTGTCTGACTTAGTGCTTAGCTCAGATAAGATAATTATAGTGGGCGATTTTAACATCCACACAGATGCTGAGAATGACAGCCTCAACACTGCATTTAATCTATTATTAGACTCTATCGGCTTTGCTCAAAAAGTAAATGAGTCCACCCACCACTTTAATCATATTTTAGATCTTGTTCTGACTTATGGTATGGAAATAGAAGACTTAACAGTATTCCCTGAAAACTCCCTTTTGTCTGATCATTTTTTAATAACATTTACATTTACCCTGATGGACTACCCTGCAGTGGGGAATAAGTTTCATTACACTAGAAGTCTTTCAGAAAGCGCTGTAACTAGGTTTAAGGATATGATTCCTTCTTTATGTTCTCTAATGTCATATACCAACACAGAGCAGAGTAGCTACCTAAACTCTGTAAGGGAGTTAGAGTATCTTGTCAATAGTTTTACATCCTCATTGAAAACAACTTTGGATGCTGTAGCTCCTCTGAAAAAGAGAGCTTTAAATCAGAAGTGTCTGACTCCGTGGTATAACTCACAAACTCGTAGCTTAAAGCAGATAACCCGTAAGTTGGAGAGGAAATGGCGTCTCACTAATTTAGAAGATCTTCACTTAGCCTGGAAAAAGAGTTTGTTGCTCTATAAGAAAGCCCTTCGTGAAGCTAGGACATCTTTCTACTCATCACTAATTGAAGAAAATAAGAACAACCCCAGGTTTCTTTTCAGCACTGTAGCCAGGCTGACAAAGAGTCAGAGCTCTATTGAGCTGAGTATTCCATTAACTTTAACTAGTAATGACTTCATGACTTTCTTTGCTAACAAAATTTTGACTATTAGAGAAAAAATTACTCATAACCATCCCAAAGATGTATCGTTATCTTTGGCTGCTTTCAGTGATGCCGGTATTTGGTTAGACTCTTTCTCCCCGATTGTTCTGTCTGAGTTATTTTCATTAGTTACTTCATCCAAACCATCAACATGCTTATTAGACCCCATTCCTGCCAGGCTGCTCAAGGAAGTCCTACCATTATTTAATGCTTCAATCTTAAATATGATCAATCTATCTTTGTTAGTTGGTTATGTACCACAGGCCTTTAAGGTGGCAGTAATTAAACCATTACTTAAAAAGCCATCACTTGACCCAGCTATCTTAGCTAATTATAGGCCAATCTCCAACCTTCCTTTTCTCTCAAAGATTCTTGAGAGGGTAGTTGTAAAACAGCTAACTGATCACCTGCAGAGGAATGGTCTATTTGAAGAGTTTCAGTCAGGTTTTAGAATTCATCATAGTACAGAAACAGCATTAGTGAAGGTTACAAATGATCTTCTTATGGCTTCGGACAGTGGACTTATCTCTGTGCTTGTTCTGTTGGACCTCAGTGCTGCTTTTGATACTGTTGACCATAAAATTTTATTACAGAGATTAGAGCATGTCATAGGTATTAAAGGCATTGCGCTGCGGTGGTTTGAATCATATTTGTCTAATAGATTACAGTTTGTTCATGTAAATGGGGAATCTTCTTCACAGACTAAAGTTAATTATGGAGTTCCACAAGGTTCTGTGCTAGGACCAATTTTATTCACTTTATACATGCTTCCCTTGGGCAGTATTATTAGACGGTATTGCTTAAATTTTCATTGTTACGCAGATGATACCCAGCTTTATCTATCCATGAAGCCAGAGGATACGCACCAATTAGCTAAACTGCAGGATTGTCTTACAGACATAAAGACATGGATGACCTCTAATTTCCTGCTTTTAAACTCAGATAAAACTGAAGTTATTGTACTTGGCCCCACAAATCTTAGAAGCATGGTGTCTAACCAGATCGTTACTCTGGATGGCATTTCCCTGATCTCTAGTAATACTGTGAGAAATCTTGGAGTTATTTTTGATCAGGATATGTCATTCAAAGCGCATATTAAACAAATATGTAGGACTGCCGTTTTGCATTTACGCAATATCTCTAAAATCAGAAAGGTCTTGTCTCAGAGTGATGCTGAAAAACTAATTCATGCATTTATTTCCTCTAGGCTGGACTATTGTAATTCATTATTATCAGGTTGTCCTAAAAGTTCCCTAAAAAGCCTTCAGTTGGTTCAGAATGCTGCAGCTAGAGTACTGACGGGGACTAGCAGGAGAGAGCATATCTCACCCGTGTTGGCCTCCCTTCATTGGCTTCCTGTTAATGCT
Source organism: Thalassophryne amazonica (assembly GCF_902500255.1). Taxonomy (NCBI): domain Eukaryota; kingdom Metazoa; phylum Chordata; class Actinopteri; order Batrachoidiformes; family Batrachoididae; genus Thalassophryne; species Thalassophryne amazonica. Next base: position 36,650,705 of record NC_047111.1, on the reverse strand, counting down.
AGAATAGAATTTAAAATTCTTCTTCTTACTTATAAGGTTTTGAATAATCAGGTCCCATCTTATCTTAGGGACCTCGTAGTACCATATTACCCCATTAGAGCGCTTCGCTCTCAGACTGCGGGCTTACTTGTAGTTCCTAGGGTTTGTAAGAGTAGAATGGGAGGCAGAGCCTTCAGCTTTCAGGCTCCTCTCCTGTGGAACCAGCTCCCAATTCAGATCAGGGAGACAGATACCCTCTCTACTTTTAAGATTAGGCTTAAAACTTTCCTTTTCGCTAAGGCTTATAGTTAGGGCTGGATCGGGTGACCCTGGACCATCCCTTGGTTATGTTGCTTTAGACGTAGACTGTGTTTCATAATTATTGTATGGCCTTGCCTTGCAATGTGGAGCGCCTTGGGGCAACTGTTTGTTGTGATTTGGCGCTATACAAGAAAAAAGTTGATTGATTGATTGATTGATTGATAGTGCTTCACTTTTCCCACATTTCGTTATGTTACAGCCTTATTCCAAAATGGAGTAAATGTATTTTTTTCCCCTCAAAATTTGAAGAAAAAAATGATTGGGACAGGGTGACTTAGTGTTGAGTACTGATACCTCACAACAAGATGGTCCTGGGATCGATTCCTGCCTGGTCCTTTCTGTGCATGTTCTTCCCATGTTCGTGTGGAATTCCTCCGGGTTTTCTGGCTTCCTCGCACTTCCAAAGACATGCAGGGTAGATGATTTCCATACATCTATCCACCCATCCATGGATGCTATACCTGCTTATTCCAGTTCAGGGCCACAGGGGGAAGTTGGAGACTATCCCAGCAGTCATAAGGCGTGAGGTGGGGTACACCCAGGGCACGACGCCAGTCTATCGCAGGGCCACAAATAGACAGACAAACTCATTCACACTCAAACGCACACTGATGATCAATTTAAAGTTTCTAATTCACCTAACATGCGTGTCTTTGGATGTGGGAGGAAACCAGAGCATCTGGAGGGAGGGTAGATGATTTGTTGACTCTAAAATGACTGTGAAATAAGGGAGAGACATTCCTCTTCTTATTGGCTCTGTCTCCTGTCTGTCTGGTCTCTTTGTTCTTTTGGACTTCTGCACTTAGCAGGAGTAGGGGAAAAACTACAGAGGATTTTCAGACAGCACAAAATCCCAGTTTTCATTAAACCTGTTAACACCTTGAGACAGAAATTAGTTCACCCTAAGGATAGGATCCCTAGTTACAAACAGAGCAATGTATACTCAACAAAAATATAAACGCAACACTTTTGGTTTTGCTCCTATTTTGTATGAGATGAACTCAAAGATCTAAAACTTTTTCCACATACACAATATCACCATTTCCCTCAAATATTGTTCACAAACCAGTCTAAATCTGTGATAGTGAGCACTTCTCCTTTGCTGAGATAATCCATCCCACCTCACAGGTGTGCCATATCAGGATGCTGATTAGACACCATGATTAGTGCACAGGTGTGCCTTAGACTGCCCACAATAAAAGGCCACTCTGAAAGGTGCAGTTTTGTTTTACTGGGGGGGGGATACCAGTCAGTATCTGGTGTGACCACCATTTGCCTCATGCAGTGCAACACATCTCCTTCGCATCATCCGTGAAGAGAACACCTCTCCAACATGCCAAACACCAGCGAATGCGAGCATTTGCCCACTCAAGTCGGTTACGACGACGAACTGGAGTCAGGTCGAGACCCCGGTGAGGACGACGAGCATGCAGATGAGCTTCCCTGAGACGGTTTCTGACAGTTTGTGCAAAAATTCTTTGGTTATGCAAACCGATTGTTCCAGCAGCTGTCCGAATGGCTGGTCTCAGATGATCTTGGAGGTGAACATGCTGGATGTGGAGGTCCTGGGCTGGTGTGGTTACACGTGGTCTGCGGTTGTGAGGCTGGTTGGATGTACTGCCAAATTCTCTGAAACAACTTTGGAGACGGCTTATGGTAGAGACATGAACATTCAATACACGAGCAACAGCTCTGCTTGACATTCCTGCTGTCAGCATGCCAACTGCACGCTCACTCAAATCTTGCGACATCTGTGGCATTGTGCTGTGTGATAAAACTGCACCTTTCAGAGTGGCCTTTTATTGTGGGCAGTCTAAGGCACACCTGTGCACTAATCATGGTGTCTAATCAGCATCTTGATATGGCACACCTGTGAGGTGGGATGGATTATCTCAGCAAAGGAGAAGTGCTCACTATCACAGATTTAGACTGGTTTGTGAACAATATTTGAGAGAAATGGTGATATTTTGTATGTGGAAAAAGTTTTAGATCTTTGAGTTCATCTCATACAAAATGGGAGCAAAACCAAAAGTGTTGCGTTTATATTTTTGTTGTAGTTTATTCTATCAGATGTCAGGAAAACTGTAACAAACACTACATAGGTGAGACGAAGCAGCTTGCATAAAAGGCTATACCGGCACTGCAGAGAGGGCGCCGGTGGACCTCAGTCTGCAGTTCATCTCCACCTTAAAGACACTAACCACACGTTTGAGTTCAAAGAAGTTAAAATCTTAGCCAGAGAAAAGAAATGGTTTGAGAGGGGAGTGAAGGAGGCATTGTATGTGAAACAGTTGAAACCCAGCCTTAACCGAGGAGAGGGTCTGAGACACGCTTTGTCCCTTGTTTACACTGGAGTACTCAGGTCAAAGCAGTTTCAGTCTTTTGTTCTTGGTAATGCATCATTCACGTCATCATTCGAGTCATCATTCGAGTCATCAGGAGAGCCGTCAGTCCCATCGTTAGGAGGGACAGCTGCCCTGTCATTAGGAGGGTGCTAACTAGAGCACAATAGGTGCTAGTTAGAGCAAGTGTTAGTCACTAGCCAATAGCAGTCTGCCTCTCGATAGGAGGGGTCTGGTTAGGTTTAAAACTCCAGCTGTTGCTGGCTTCTGTTATTCTTCTCTACAAGAGTCAAGACCGAAGTCAGACTACCCGAGACATTTATCAAGACATTTATCTGAGGAAGCTTCTGCGATTAGAAGCAAAACGTCCTCGTGTCAAGCAGCCCAGTCCAGTCGAAGATTCAAGCTTCTCTACTATCACTGTAATCCCCATTTTGAAACTTGAGGCTACATGGATTCAAAGGTTTCTGGTGTCTAACCTGGAAGAAGAAAACCCACACAGCGCAGAGTTTTGTGGCCTTACCTCGATGCCGTAGCGCTGCCGCATGGACACCCTCATGGACATGGTGATGGCAGGAATGGGGCCACCGCAAAATATTTCCAGCAGGGGGAGACAGAGACACTCACCATACCGCTTGGACACTTGACACATAAAGCAGGGCAAGCACCAGAAGGCAAAACAACCTTTAAAACACACAAGGAAATGAGAGCATATTGACATCAGTGACGCACGAACACATGCGTTTGACAGTCTTATCAGATAAGAGTGACGATAAGGCTAATCTGATGTCCCACTGAGCTTGGTCATGAAGTCATTTACTCTTCTCACGCAAACAATCAAAAACTGTCACTTTATAAGGTTTGGTATTTTTTTCAACTCTTTACCAGGTTAAATGATATTTACAGCAATAATGACTTGGGAATCTGGATTCAATCCACTCTCCAATTTATCAACAAACCAGTTTGAACTATTCCCAGTGCAGGTGTCAAGTGGCTCGTGATGTCCAACCAACAGAGGAGGGGTCGAGGTTATGTGGCCACCTCGTCTGTCTGAGAATAAATGATCTAAAATGGGGGAAAATGGATTGTGATAACATTATGGGGCAGCACAGGTTGTTTGTGATTAGCACTGTTGCTTCACAGCAAGAAGGTCTTGGGATCGTTTCCTACCTGGTTCTTTCTGTCTGCCATTTGTATGTTCCCCCCATGATCGTGTGGGTTCCCTCCAGCTGCTCCGGATTCCTCCCACTTCCAAAGATATGCAGGTTCATTGAGTTAGTGACCCTAAATTGAATGTACATACGAGGTCTGATAGAAAAGTATTGTACCTTTTTATTTTTTTTTTCAAAAACTATATGGATTTGATTCATATGTTTTTATGTCAGCCAAGCTTGAACCTTCGTGCGCTTGCGTGAGTCTTTCCACGCCTGTCGGTTGCGTCATTCGCCTGTGGGCAGGCTTTGAGTGAGCACTGGTCCACCCCTCTCGTCGTTGTTTCATTGCGAGGAAATGGCGGAATGATTTGGGCCTTTTTTCCATCAGAATTTTTTCAGAAACTGTTAGAGACAGGCAGCTGGAAACCATTCGAAGAATTTATCTGGCTTTTGGTGAAAATTTTACGGGCTTCACAGAGAATAAGGAGTGTCACTACAGCTTTAAGGACGACCCACAATGGCGCAGGGCACGCTGTGCTCCGAGCCGCCATCGAGAGGCAGAAACCACCACATCATTTCTAAACAGATGGCTGTGTGGAGCCGGGACCGTCGTGTGCAATTTCTCTGGTTATCACAAGAGCTGGACATCAGCCATTTTCCGGCAGATTTCACTTTTAACAAGAGATTTTGTCATGGAAAGCCGCGCGGAGGCTTCGTGCGTCACGACTGATTCGCTGATGAAGCGAGACAAAGGAACACCTCCGTTTCGGAGTGCCAGAGGACAAGCCCAGCTCGCCACAATTTCTCTTATACTCACTCGACTGGTAAGCACTGAAAGCCGAGATAGGCATGTCCCAAGTTGTCCTCTGTCCACGCCATTGTGGGCCATCCTTAAAGCTGTAGTAACACTCCTTATTCTCTGTGAAGCCCATAAAAATTTTCACCGAAAGCCAGATAAATTTTTCGAATGGTTTCCAGCTGCCTGTCTCTAACAGTTTCTGAAAAAATTCTGATGGAAAAAAAGCCCAAATCATTCCGCCATTTCCTCGCAATGAAACAACGACGAGAGGGGTGGACCAGTGCTCACTCAAAGCCTGCCCACAGGCGAATGACGCAACCGACAGGCGTGGAAAAATTCACGCATGCGCACGAAGGTTCAAGCTTGGCTGACATAAAAACATATGAATCAAATCCATATAGTTTTTGAAAAAAATAAAAGGTACAATACTTTTCTAAGAGACCTCGTAGATGTGAGTGAGGGTGTGAATCTGTTTGTCTGAAAATATGTTGCTCTGTCCAATACCTAATGCCCACCTCTTCCCCAACATTTAAGACTTGTGATTCTGAGCAAAATGCTTCTAGCTAAAGTAGTAAATGATCTCCTTGCTCTGGATCTGGATACCAATTCAGTGTTGTTGCTGCTAGACCTTAGTATTGTCTTTGATAGTACAGATTAAATAAATTAAAAAACTCTTGGCATTTCTCTTCAGGTTATTTCATGATTAATATCATATTTGTCCAACCAATCACAATGTGTTTTCTATGCTAATACCCCATCACACATAGCCGGAACTACGCAGAGTGGCGTCAGACTTATAAAAGGACGCACATCCAAAAGGTGTCGGATTTCAGTTCCAAAACGTTCTGACAGTCATCTGTGGAAGTTGACACACTTGGTCAAAATCGGCCGGTGGCCCGAGTGTGACAGACATTTTTATAATTCTCCGGGCACCGTCGAGATGGCACACCTATTCGACAGCGATCCATGTGTTATCTGAGAACCACCTAACCGCAATTTACATATTCTGATGACAGCCAAATGTGATCCGAAACAATTTGAGCGCATATGAGGGAACCTCCAGATTGATCTGACACAGTGTGCCTACTGGTATGACCCGCAGTGACACGTATAATAATGCCCACATCGCCTCAGGAGTAAAAGGAACTGTTGAACTGTATGTGGCACGGTTCATCATGATAACAATTCATAATTATTATCATGTACAGTGAATGCGAGTAGCTATCAAACTGAAAGCTCCGTGCGCTGCTACGCATGGTGCCGCAAATCTGAACAGGCTGTTATATCCACAATAGACCTTGCAGTACTGATATTTATCCATTCCTTCCCATGGGCAACATAAATAATGCAAACTATTATCTCATCATAACAGGGGCTGCTGCCTCTTCGTGGTGCGCAGTAACATGTCATTGTGCACGTCAGGCTCTGGACGGGACTCATGTTGTAATAAATGTTCACCTTCTAACTCTGTAGGAGATATAGCATGGAGCTTGTGAGAGGACATTACAGCGCATTAATAAACATGCATCATGCAGTGTGAAAGGGGCTTTACCTCCAACAGCACTCCAGGATGTTTCACGGCACCATGAAGCTGGGTCAGCAGCCAGTGGTTACAATCTTTTCACCCAAAAGAAAAAAATCAGTTCCATGTGATAATCCAACCTTTAGTGTTGTGTGGGCCACCAGAAGAGGAGGTACTGCTGGCCCAACACCAGAGGGCACCCTGCCTGAAGGCGGGCTTCAGGCACTAGAGGGTGCAGTCGCCTCTCAGGAGCAACCAGGAGCACCGGTATTGACAGCTGTCACACATCCCATCATCATCACCTCAACCCATAAAAGCCGGGCAGTGACTCCACCTTCCTGCCGAGAAATCAGCTTACCCGACAGGTAAACTGTCTCAGCCATTCTGTGCCATTCGCACAATACTTGCTACTGAGTTTTGCAGTCGTAACCTTTGTATACTCGCAGCTTGGAGCTGGCTTTGTGGAAATTGGAGGGAGTTGGCGTTTCCCACTCCTCACTTTCCTTATCGCTAAATATACTGTTGGTACTGCACGTTCTCAGCGTTCCTGTTTTCTGGGAGTGGTGGATTTTTCCCTCAGGAAGGAACTGTGTTTTTTGCTGACTGTTTGCTGGGTGTTCACACACCCACCGTAACCTGTTTGTTCTTCCTGCCATCAGTACCAGATCTGACAGCTGGAGGCAGTGGCCACCTGGGGACTCAGGACTTGGCGGCTCCGGTGTGTTGCAGGTCTCCATTGGCAGTGGAACCGTGTGGGGCCCGGCTCTTCTCTGGACAGGCGTCTCCTATCCTCGAGCCTGCCCACACGTCACCTTTGACATTGATTGACTGTTCTTAAACACAGCATTTGTATTCAGTTGTGCACCTTTTCACAACATTAAATTGTTACCTTTTTGCATCTCCATTGTCCGTTCATTTACGCCCCCGTTGTGGGTCCGTGTCATTCACTTCCCCACCAATTAGTGCAGCAGCAAAATCATGCAAATGGTGATACAAGCACCAAAATTGGCACAAATACTCCTTAGACATTACTCTTTTGAAAAAAACAACTGGCCACGTAGGGGTCAATTGAAGAATTACGCAGGGGTCAAAATTATAAATGCTCAAATCATTTTGAAAACTACACCACATTATTTGTCTGATCGTAAAGATTCCAAAAAGGTATAGTTTGGACTATCTATGACTGAATGTTCTGGAGTTATGTGGTAAAAACAGCAAAAATGGTGACAAAGGTCACTTTCGGTTTGTACAGGGGACAAAAGTTAAAGTTGCTCCAATTTTGGTAAAACATGATGCAAATTATTAGTTAACGGGGTTTGGACCATGTATCATGCTTAGTTATCATGTTACAGGGTAACATTATGTCACATGTCAAAGAATCCAATGGACGTTGACCTTGTTTGACCTTTACTTTGGAGACCAAACATTCAACACAATCAAAACTATTCAATTTATTAATCCTATTAGCTCAACCAATAATTTGCATCACTTTTTACCAAAATTGAAGGAACTTTAACTTAAGTTTAAGTTAAAGTTGCTTGTTTGGGGAAAATTGTTGCTTTGTGGGCGGCCCCTAAACAATGTCCAATTACAATAAAATTTGGCATAGCTCTTTTATTTTATTTTTTATAAAATTTTATTTTATTTAGGAACAAGAAAAACATGAGGCCCAAAAGATTTTGGACCATTTGACATTTTGAACAGGTCTAATATTCGGCCATGAAAGACTCCATTAAATTTTTGTCCTGTCCAGCTGTCTAGGGTTGTATCTCGCCTCATGACAGCTGGGATAGGCTCCAGCCCACTGTAACCCTTGATTGGAGTAAGTGGGTATAGAGAATAACTGAACTATTAATGATCTAATAAATTATATTAGTAAGCGAGGATGGACTGGTTGTCTGCTTTGGTGGTTGCCATCCAGGACAGGGTGTTTATTAACTGTGGTGGATGCGCCACCAAAGCGTACTCCCAGACCTGAGCTGGGTAAACATTCTACCATGTAGCTTTTGCACCTTTTTTACTCTTCAGTTTCTTTGCTTAAGCAAACTACATGTTTGTTGATGAGCTTTTGTTGTTCATAAAAATCAGAAAGCAAACTTGGAGGCAGCCATGTTCAGTGGCGGCTCTACACTGAATTACTCCCCGGGCAAGACCCCCTCCGAATGCCCCCCCACCCCCCGCCACAAAATTTTGCACAAACAGCCATTTTTAAAATTATTATTAATATTGTACAAGTGCCCCTTCAATTGAAACTGATATCAAAAGCTCAAAACATCCATGAGTTGCAAATTTGAATAAACACGCCCTTACATGTTAAATGTCTGTCATGAGATGCTTTATTTAAATCTATCTTTCAGGGAGGAACAATACGCTCTTTTTAAAAGGTGCATATTCATCTCAAGATTTAGCTAAATATTTAGCTTGATGTTTGTAAATATTAGGCTAAATGTGTAAATACTTAGCATGAACTAATCTGATAACATTTTAGGTTAATGTAGTATTTGCCCTTTTTTGTCCCTATTTTTTTCTCATCTGTGGGTCAAAAGAAATTCTAAACTGAAATGTTACTAGCATTCCCATGCCAATGAAATCAAATGTGATTCTTTATCTCCCTCAAGTAAACCAGTTAATTATGAAGGTGAGGCTCATTTTAAACATTCTTCTTCTTCTTATTATTATTATTATTACTATTATCATTATTATTTTGTCAGTGTACATGACATTAAAAAGAGTTGCTAGCTGCTCGAATTTTTTTGTAAAAATACATACTCTTGCAAGCACACAAAAAGAGTCAGATTCAGTCACTTCATCAAGTAATGTGAACACAGCATAAGTTCTAAGCTGTCTTTACAAATAGGCAGGCTCTCCTTTCTGCAAGCTTTTTTTTCCACAAGTGGGCAGTTTGCTCTCTCCGGTGACATTCAAACCCGTTCTTACACCTTGTCTGTCTGCTTTCAATGGCTGCCTGCTTCGTTTTTGCTGGATGATCCGCGGACCGCACAGCAGGAGAGCGCCTGTCCCCGGGTTCTCAGATGTTTAATTCAAAATTAATTAGGACAGTTTTTATATTTTTGATCATTTTTCTGTTTCACCTATGTCTATTTAAATGACAATTTGACATTTCTGACAATTCTGATATTTCTGGACAATTTTATAGTTGTATTTATGCATGATATGTGCTTTTTTTTATGTACTATTGTACACATTTTACACTAATAAACACATTATGAATTATAATTATTCATTTCCTATTGTTACATGGATATCCCAGAATCCCCCAAATCCTTTGCACTCCTGCAATATCACCACACCACTGTCTTTATTAAGATAAAATCTCTGCTAATCAAATTTGAGCAGCCAAAATAACATGAACCCATTTTAATATAAAATTGCAGGAGGATTTGATTATTAATTTTTATGGCATGTACATCTCACGATTAACAGATCAAGCAACATTTTGAGCTCTGATACAGTCAGTGTTGATCAAGTATCATAGCTGCACAAACAACTTTTTCAGTAACAATACAAGTGATAAATGTAAATATTTAGCTTTTGAATTAGAATTTAGCTGTTAATGGGTACCAGCCTTGGCTGGGAAAGTAACGTGCAATGGACTGGTGTCCCATCGACGGGGGACTCATAGACGCTCATCTGCTTCACATTGTTCTAACTGGAGATAAGCAGTGGCATCAATGGACCTAGTCAGGACTTACATCAACTTGAATTTATGACTTTATCATCCACCAGTTGTTGTAGTGTTGAGGTTTGGTCAACATGAAACAAAAAGATGTTCAGATAAAACAGAATCTTACATTCACGCATGTCGTCACTGCAGTCACATATTCCGGAGCTCCAGTCATTCGACGTCTGAGCGTACAGCACTGGCTGAGGCTGCGTGATGATCATCATGGAAGACATGTTGGGCACTGGTGGGGCTTCACTGTGAATCAGAGAGTTTCAGGATTTAATAGAAACCCTCAGCTACAACATCACTACAGTAAGGGCTTCTTAGATTCATTGTACCGTGATATGCTACTGGTTAAAAAAAAGAAGTTCAATTTCTTTTCATTTATATAGCACCAAATCACAACAGAGTTGCCTCAAGGTGCTTCACACAAGTAAGGTCTAACCTTACTAAGCCCCAGAGCAGCAGTGGTAAGGAAAAACTCCCTCTGAGGAAAAACCTCAAGCAGACCAGACTCAAAGCAGTGACCCTCTGCTTGGGCCATGATACAGACATAAATTACAGAACAATTCACAAAATGCAGGAAAAGCTTTTGGTGCACAGGAAAGGAGGATCTCCAGCACAATTACCACACCCATCTCTGGATGGAGCTGCACCTTAAACAGAGAGAAAAAACAGAATCAAGCACAAGAAAGACAAGAAATACAGTATAATTTGCCAGCATTAAACAACAAGAAAAACAGGAAATACTAAGGTGATCACCGGCCACTAGCCCTGAGCTAGTGAAGGGATGCCAAAATGGGTGCAATGTGGTCGGACTTTTTGCTTCGTGTCAAAAGTCTGGCAGCAGCATTTTAAACCAATTGGAGAGCCCTAATGCTTGGACTGTGGTAAACCAAAAAATATGGATCAGGGTCTCAGCATCAGCCATAGACAGGATGGGACAAATCTTAGCTATATTTTACAAGTGGAAGAAAGCAGTCCTCGTAATATTCCTTATGTGGAGGCCAAAGCACAACATAGGAAAAAATTACCCCAAGGTTCCTCACTTTGTCTGTGTGATGTATGACACACGAGCCTAGGCTAAACGTTAACTGGTCAAATTGATGCTGATGGCTCACTGGACCAAGAACGATCATTTCAGTCTTATCAAAGTTTAAAAGTAGGAAGTTTCTAGACATCCAGCTTCTCATCGATGCAAGGCAATCTTCTAAGGATTTTATGTGGATGAGATGACCAGCAGTTATCGGCATATATAACTGAGTATCATCAGCGTAGCAGTGAAAGGTAATCCCAAAGTGCCGCAGTATGTGCCCAAGGGGTGCTATACAAAGGGAGAAAAGCAGGGGGCCTACGACAGTCCCCTGTGGAACCCAAAATTTCATGTCACTAAGGTTAGAGGTAGTGTTATTGTACAAAACACAGTGAGAACGACTGGTCAAGTATGACGTCAACCATGCAAGGGCACTCCCAATAATCCCAAAATGATTTTCCAGCCTATCAAGTAGAATTTGATGATCCACTGTATCAAATGCAGCACTGAGATGTAACAGCACAAGAACTATAGTGGTGTCCCAATCCACTGCAAGCAGAAGATCATTCAACACTTTAGTGAGAGCCGTCTGTGGAATGATATTTTTTAAAAGCAGACTGCAGTGGCTCAAAGAGATTATTCTCAGTGAGATAGTCCACGAGCTGCTGTGAAACCACTTTTTCCAGAGTTTTAGAGCAAAATGATAGATTTGATATCTGTGGATAGTTTTTTCAGTACACTAGGGTCAAGATTAGGTTTCTTAAATAATGATTTAATCACTGCAGATGTGAAACATTTAGGAACAGATCCAAAAGTTAAAGAAAGATTAATAATTTCCAGCACAGTCGGCCCAAGAGTGGGCCACAGGTCCTTAAACAGTTTTGTTGGTATAGGATCAAATAGACAGGTTATGCTTTTTGTTGACGTTACAAGTTTCGTCAGCATGCCTAGAGAGATACTCTCAAATTCTGTAAATCTAGGTAATACTTCAATAATGGAGCCCACCTCAATAGTATGGTGTAGTGGCTGGGTTAAGGCATGCTGGGATATGTTTAACCTAATGTCTTTTATTTTCTTCTCAAAGTAATCCAGGAAATCTTGTTCTCTAAAATGAGAGCGAACTACAGGTGGTTGTCCATGAATAAGTGTTGCCACCATGTTGAACAAGAACTTTGAGTTATGCTTGTTTTTGTTGATCAAATCAGAGTAATAGGTCTGCTTTGTAGCCAGTAATTTTTTTTTTGGGGGGGGGGGGGGGGGGGGGGCGCCAATTTTACAAAGGTGGTGCAATCATGTCGAGTGTAGTTTTGAGCACTGAGTTTAAACTATCCACAAGACTGTCTGCTGACTGGGTATTTGCCATATGTGAAGCTAAGACATCAGGCAGTCTAGCTTCGAGTTCAGTCTTAGTTGAGGAGTTGATGCATTGCTGTAGTGATAAATAAGGTTGCTGTTCCACAAAACACGGCAGCGAAACAATAAACTTAATAAGTGAATGATCAGAGACCACTGATGTCAGAGGCATGATGTCAATATTTGTGACAGCAATACCACGTGCAAGAACCAGATCCAGGGTATATCCACTGATGTGCATCGAGTCGTGAATGCATTGCCGAAAACCTAATGCATCCACAATTTCCATAAATGATTTGCAGAAGGGATCAGAAGGCTTATTTATATGAACTTTAAAGTCACCAATGATCAGAATGTTATCTACACTAGCTGACAGGTTAGAGATGAACGCACCAAATTCATCTAAGAATTCAGAATATGGGCCAGGAGGCCTATATACAGTGACAAAGTAATACGGCTGATTTTTATTCTTCTGACCTTGGCAATGCGTAATATCCTGAGCAAAGCGGAGAATCAGATGCTGTAACAAGTTATATTTGTAACCCCCAACAGCTAATAAGCTAAACCTAAGAGCAACACCCCCGCCTTGCTTCGCATCACGAGGGACGTGACTAAACGTATATGCTGGTGGGCAGGCCTCATTTAAGGGGAGGACAGATGTAGGTTTAAGCCAGGTTTCACATAGCCCAATCATATCTAAGTGATGATCAATAATTAGATCATTGATCAACAATGATTTTGAGGACAGTGATCTTATGTTAATGAGACCCAGACTAAGGACCTCAGTGGGGTTGGCAGTTGGACTGTTTGGGTTTAGGGGTGGTTCCAGAGTAGCATATATAAGATGCCTAGAAGTAGGTTTAGGTTTGAGACATTCCACATGAGTTGTAGGTAGCAGACACAAAATCTTTGATATTGATGGTACAACCATTGGGTCATCCTCAATTTCAACATCATCCAATGTTGTAAAGGGTATTATGTTTGCAAAGCAGATCTCTCTATGATTTTTATGGACACATCTACGGAAGGAGGCCACAATCTCAACTTGTTGAATTTCCCTCCCTGGCAGATAAACTACACTATCACCATAGTGTAGTTTCTGCACTAATTTCCCTGCTAAGCTAATGGATATATATATATATATATATATATATATATATATATATATATATATATATTGTAAGACCATTGTTAATAGGATTGAAAATAACATGAAAATGAAACCAAAATGAACTGGTTGACTGACAGAGTAAACACTGTTGAAACGAATGCCAGCAGAATCTAAACTTTTGCCTATTAGGCAAACTAACGTGCATATTGGACACTTTAGTCTCAATTTAATGGTTCTTCACCCTCATAGAAATGGGTAAAATAAAGAGAGAGAGGCAGAAAAAAAATTTAACTTTATGTTACATTTTCCTAATGAATGATGAAGCTTTTGTGGCTGAAGAAAGAAATGTTTTTAAGGAACTGAACTAGTCCAGTTTACTTTCCTCAATCTACTTGAATGTGCGCTATCTTGGGGTTCAATTCAGTTTCTGTTCAGTTTAGTTCATTTATATAGTACAAAATTGCAACAAAGCTGCCTGCCTCAAGGTGCTTTACAAGAGTAAGGTCTAACCTTACTAACCCCTAGAGCAAGCACACAGGCAACAGTGGTAAGGAAAATCTCCCTCTGATGATTTGAGGAAGAAACCTCAAGCAGACCAGATTCAGAGGGGTGACCCGCTGCTTAGGCCATTCTAACAGTTAAAAGGTTTTTGCTAAGTTTTACAAAGCTGAAGAAACAGGAAACCAGAATAACATCAAAAACACAGTCCATTATTGAGATGACCACGCAAGCAATTGTGCCTCAGGCAGGGGTCATCTAGCACCCTGAGATGCAGAGCCAGCCTCCAGCCGTAATTCTTTTGACAAATTCTCCTCTTGCCACCAATAAATAAAAACAGGATCCACTCACCTGCAAAGACCTTGCCCAAGGACCCTTCATGATTTTCAGGTCAGGCTGGGATTTGAACCAAGGATCGTCTGGTCTCAAGCCCAGTGCTTAACCATTAGACCATCACATGTCACAAGTTATGACAACTTACTGTTGAACAAATGAGAAATGCCAGTTCCAGCCCAACTAAACCCATAGAGCTTTGAAATGAAAATGAAATATTAAATTTCAAATAAAATCTATGACTTTGACAACACTCATTGCAAAAACTGTCCCTTTCAAAATAAATAATCCAAAATCTAGCCAAACTGTCTTGTATTAAGCAAAACATCTGCCAGTGGGGTGAGAAAAATTTACTTGGTTAGAATTCTCAAAACCAGCAAAATGTCTTGGCACTGAATAATCAAAATCTGTCTTAAAACTAGACAGAATTCTTATTTTAAGATTATCCTCTGTCTTAAAAAATGGAAAACAATCTTGTTCCTTTGCTTGGATGATTTGAAATCTGTTGCCTTTCCTTGTTGCTGGTTAAATACAGCTTGATAAAAATAATAAAAATAAATTCAGAAAAAGAAAAATAAGACATTTTTCTTATGTAAAAAAAATATTATTTTTCTGTTTAGACAAAAAGTAAGTAAAATTTTCTTTAAACAAATTTTTTTTTTTTTTTTTTTTTTTTTTAACTTTGATATCAGTTTTTGCAGTGCTGGCAGTGAACCAAGAACATTCATTCTGTTGTTGTCATTTATTCATGTCTGTCACATTCATTCCATATTATTTTGCTGTCAGTTACCTGAGTGAATGTCAGACCGCCCACTGTCATTGCTCTCACAGTGTTAAGTGTTAAAAGATATTGTTAAAATCCATGTAATCCCTCTCAGGATCACATGGACCTGCCACCCAGGTTGGAAACCACCAGCTTCATCCACATCTTGACAGAATATTCCAGAAATTGTTGCAATTTGTCATTACCAACAACAACAACAACAAAAAATCTTTACAAACTTACTAAATTTCTGTGAAACTGGAGATGTCCATGTTTACCTCTTCCATACTTCTGAATACTGAATACGTGTGAATAAATCATAACGAGTCACTTTCTGACAAAAATATTAAAAAGTAAGTGAACCTGCAAAATACACTACAGGCAGACCAGTATACTTCTTTAAGAGCTGCCAGTGATGTTTTGAAGCTATGACTTTGGAGCATAGACAGCAACATACCTGTATGTATGTGTGCGTTAGGAGCACGTAGTCGTCGTGTCACAGCGGGTGTCTGCACTGAGGAGCTGTTATTCCTGTCAGACCAAATATGTTGACATAAAACAGAATACCAGAGGGAACAAACTGGCTGGACTGCATTTGTTTTGCGTCACTCAAAAGGCCCTATCTTGATGATCTTCAGATTTCCAACGTGTCCTATTCCACTTTCCTTATTGTATTGCCAGGTAAGGTTCATGGTGCAAAATGTTAGTCTTGTAAATAATCCAGTGGTGGCTTCTTGCAAATTTCATTTGGGGGCATTTGCTTCATGAAGCCTAAAGTCAAAAGATTGCCATTCTGAAGGTAAAGTATATTAAATACCAAATGTTAAGGATTTAAAATAATTGTTGCCTGACTATTACTGATCTCAGTCAAAGGGGAGGAGTCACCATTTTCTTGATACTGCACACAAAGCACCATTTAGTGCACCATGTTATGATATACGAGGGCTGTCAATAAAGTATAGGTCCTTTTTATTTTTTTCAAAAACTACATGGATTTCATTCATATGTTGTTACGTCAGACATGCTTGAACCCTCGTGCGCATGCGTGAGTTTTTCCACGCCTGTCGGTGACGTCATTTGCCTGTGAGCACTCCTTGTGGGAGGAGTCATCCGGCCCCTCGTCGGAATTCCTTTGTCTGAGATTTTGAGGTGATACTGTCGCTTTAAGGACTTCCCATGGAGCGAGACGTCGTGCAGCGCTCCCAGGAGCCGTCGTCAGCCTGTTTCAAGCTGACAACCTCCACATTTCAGGCTCTATTGATCCAGGACGTCGTGAGAGAACAGAGAAGCTTCAGAAGAAGTCGGTTTCAGCATTTTATCCGGATATTCCATTGTTAAAGGAGATTTTTTTAATGAAAGACGTGCAGACGGGTCCGCGCGTCGGGACGCAGCCGGCGCGGTGCGGCGGCACAGGAAAAACACCTCCGTGTTGATAACCATTTGTAAAATCCAGGCGGCTTTTGATGGCTTTCAGTGGAGTGAGTATATGAGAAATTGTTTAACAGCTGGACATGTTCCAACTTGTCCTTAAGGCTTCCAACGGTGGTGTTTTTCCTGTGGCGGAGCGTTGCGGCGGCTGCGAGCCGACGCTGCAATCCGCCCGCACGTCTTTCATTAAAAAAATCTCCTTTAACAGTGGAATATCCAGATAAAATGCTGAAACCGACTTCTTCTGAAACTTCTCTGTTCTCTCACGATGTCCTGGATCAATAGAGCCTGAAATGTGGAGGTTTTCAGCTTGAAACAGGCTGACGACGGCGCCTGAGAGCGCTGCACGACATCTCGCTCCGTGGGAAGTCCTTAAAGCGACAGTATCACCTCAAAATCTCTCATCAGCCGTTAAAATTTTCACCGAAAACCAGCTTAATTTTTCGAACCGTGTCCACTTCGATGTGCCTCACAGGTTTAGAAAAAATTTTGATCAAACAAAGCGCCAGTCTCTCAGCAACGTCTCAGACAAAGGAATTCCGACGAGGGGCTGGACGACTCCTCCCACAAGGAGTGCTCACAGGCGAATGACATCACCGACAGGCGTGGAAAAACTCACGCATGCACACGAGGGTTCAAGCATGTCTGACGTAAAAACATATGAATGAAATCCATATAGTTTTGAAAAAAATAAAAAGGACCTATACTTTATTGACAGACCTCATATAGTTAAATATTCTTTAAGTTCAGTGTTTCTGGTCATGTGAGGATGGATAATAGTCACATACAGAATCTTAGGGCCCCGTCACACCTTGACCTTTTAGCCAGTGTATGCTGACATATAAAAATACACCAAATACGCTGGATTGTCAAATATGTTAATGCAGCTGGCACACCTTGACGATTTAGCTAACATATGCTGACAGCCCAGTTTCTAAAAAGCAGCTCGGGTCGGTACTGCACGGTGTGTTGAGGGTTGGAACAGTTAAGCCTGGCTTGGTTTGTGCTTCCACCGCCGGTTGAACCGTTTTGTTTGGCAGACGGAACATGTAAATATTGACGAGCACATCATCAAGCATGTGTACGCTGTTGAGTGGCATCTCTGCTCCACATGGAGGCCAAACAGATTAATTTAACATTTTTTAAATTTAATTTAATTAAATTTTTGTCTTGGTGGATCATGGGATTTATTTTCATCACATGCAGAATGCCAAAGAATCAACTGATGTTTGTGCTAAATGCTAACATGAATGAATGAGGCACTGTGACTCTTTGAACTTTTAAAATGCATTAATTGTTTTGTTGTGGCACAAAGTGCCGGTGTTCGCTGATTCAGGCTGAGAAATGCACAAAACACAGAGGGACTTCTTTTAAAACACTATGTTTCTTCAGCCACGACAAGAAAGTAAAGTATTTTCAGATGTCGTTTTCCAAAGTCAGAATGCTCTATGTGGATATGTTTTCATCAGGCTGTGATGATGAATCCGACTGAAATGAGGTAACAGGTGTTGTGTGGCTGGGGGGGCCTGGCTGCCTTTTGTTTCTGTTTTCTGTCCTGTCTTTTGTTTTTCCTTCCAGGTGGCTTGCATTTGGGACTGAGTGGCTGTGTAGCTGAGTTTATCAGGACCTCACCCTGATCACCTGAGGCTGATCACCTGCGGCTCGTCAGGACTCACAGCTGTGGTGCATCTACATGGATTGGAACATGGTGGCATTTAAGACTGGAGTACACAGTGTGTATTTGCCAGAGACTCGACCTTGTGACCAGACGGGTGAGATCGTCATCTCGAGAGCCATCTCATCATCAGTGGATGCAGAGAACGTCTAGGTTTGGTGCATGGTCTGTTAAAGAGGAGAGGGTGAGGTCTCACGCTCGTCAGCACACTTCCTGAGGTACGTTAGATTTTGTGACTAACATTTATACAGTCAGTAAATGTGGTGTCCCTCACACCTTATTATATTGAGCTGTATGTTGGTCGTTTAAATCAGCTTCCACTGCAGTGGAGTTTTGTGAACAGGGTGTTCTATGCCTGCAGGGTGGGAAGCTGATTTGCAATTAAGCCAGGAAGTGTTTGCTGTTTGTACACCTTTGAGTGGTCTCTCTGTGTGTTGAGTGTGGACTCGCATAATGATTCCTTCTTTCACAGACTCGGTTTGTCGCGGCCACCTGCGGGGTGTCGGCGGGGTCCTTGGGTCTGAATTGGTTCTGGCTCCGGACCGTTAGCGCTGCTGGGAGCACACCGCAAAACCACCATGCCAGACCGCGCACTTTTATATTTTTTCACATCACTGTTATGTTCATTAAACTCTGTTATCCTTTGTACCGTGCTCTGCTTATTTTATACTGGGTCCTTCAAACGCTGGTCGGTTCTCCGGGCTGCGTCCGACACATAACAACAGGTAAGATTGATGAGCACATCATTGAGCACGTGTACGCTGTTGCATGGCTTCTTTGCTCCACATGGATGCCAAACAGAATAATTTAACATTTTTTAAATTTTATTTTATTTTTGTCTTGGTGGATCATGGGATTTATTTTCATTGCGTGCAGAATGCTGACATTTGTGATAAATGTCAGTGTGAATGAATGAGGCGCTGTAACACTTTCAGCTTTTAAAATAAGTTAATTGTCTTGTTGTGGCACAAAGTGGCGGTGTTCTCTGGTTCAGGCTGAAAAACACACAAAACACAGGGGGACGTCTTTAAAAATGTTATGCTTCTTCAGCCACGACAAGGACTTAAAATATTTTCAGATGTCATTTTCCTAAATCAGGGTGCTTTATGTGGATAAGTTTTAGTCAGGCTGTGATGATGAATCCAACTGAAACAACGTAACACTAAGATTAAGACTTTATATTTACTCTGTGTGTGAATGGTTTTAATATTTGTAACACTCTGAACTGCATGAGGATTGCAGCTTTGAGCCAATCAATGGACAGTATTAATGGACATATTTCAACTTATGAGTAACTTACAAGAAATGTGTGTCAACAATCGTATAACTAACCAGCAATTTATGGTCTGCGCATGTGGGACGTATCAGTCATACGCTGGCATACGTCAAAAATACTGTGCATGCCCCACATTCTTCAACATACTCACCATATTACCACCTTCATAAGCATATTTCAATGTGCTCTTAACTTATATAAAACTTTACCATAACTTATTAGATGTACACCATTGTTTTTAATATGCTCGGCATACGCTGGCTAAATTGTCAAAGTGTGGCAGGTACAACTGCAGGTCAAGTCTAAGGTTAAGGTCTCATTTATTCTCAGGAGTCATCTGTTTTTATTTTGTATTAAACTCTTATGTTGATAATTATTCATTTACATTGTATTTTGCAACATTAATTCAATCTATTGCTCACATACCGATGGTCTGTATTCTTGTGGGCCACGACAGAAGTTTCACTTTATTATGTTATCAAAGGTCACTCAAGGTTGTTAAACTTTTTTTTTTTAATTGAGAACATTATAAAACTAATCATGTCATGTGAAATTAAATTTCAATGTTACATTTGCTGCTAATAATATGCTGGGTCTCAATCTGTGATTTGGAGGTATATAACATATACATACCCAGCTTTATCTATCCATGAAGCCAGAGGACACACACCAATTAGCTAAACTGCAGGATTGTCTTACAGACATAAAGACATGGATGACCTCTAATATACTGCTTTTAAACTCAGATAAAACTGAAGTTATTGTACTTGGCCCCACAAATCTTAGAAACATGGTGTCTAACCAGATCCTTACTCTGGATGGCATTACCCTGACCTCTAGTAATACTGTGAGAAATCTTGGAGTCATTTTTGATCAGGATATGTCATTCAAAGCGCATATTAAACAAATATGTAGGACTGCTTTTTTGCATTTACGCAATATCTCTAAAATCAGAAAGGTCTTGTCTCAGAGTGATGCTGAAAAACTAATTCATGCATTTATTTCCTCTAGGCTGGACTATTGTAATTCATTATTATCAGGTTGTCCTAAAAGTTCCCTGAAAAGCCTTCAGTTAATTCAAAATGCTGCAGCTAGAGTACTGACGGGGACTAGAAGGAGAGAGCATATCTCACCCATATTGGCCTCTCTTCATTGGCTTCCTGTTAATTCTAGAATAGAATTTAAAATTCTTCTTCTTACTTATAAGGTTTTGAATAATCAGGTCCCATCTTATCTTAGGGACCTCGTAGTACCATATCACCCCAATAGAGCGCTTCGCTCTCAGACTGCAGGCTTACTTGTAGTTCCTAGGGTTTGTAAGAGTAGAATGGGAGGCAGAGCCTTCAGCTTTCAGGCTCCTCTCCTGTGGAACCAGCTCCCAATTCAGATCAGGGAGACAGACACCCTCTCTACTTTTAAGATTAGGCTTAAAACTTTCCTTTTTGCTAAAGCTTATAGTTAGGGCTGGATCAGGTGACCCTGAACCATCCCTTAGCTATGCTGCTATAGACTTAGACTGCTGGGGGGTTCCCATGATGCACTGTTTCTTTCTCTTTTTGCTCTGTATGCACCACTCTGCATTTAATCATTAGTGATCGATCTCTGCTCCCCTCCACAGCATGTCTTTTTCCTGGTTCTCTCCCTCAGCCCCAACCAGTCCCAGCAGAAGACTGCCCCTCCCTGAGCCTGGTTCTGCTGGAGGTTTCTTCCTGTTAAAAGGGAGTTTTCCCACAGGGGGTCGTTTTGACCGTTGGGGTTTTACATAATTATTGTATGGCCTTGCCTTACAATATAAAGCGCCTTGGGGCAACTGTTTGTTGTGATTTGGCGCTATATA